>NC_090451.1:573858223-574077778 GCF_031143425.1 Pleurodeles waltl | reverse complement strand
GGGGAATCTAAGATGGGGTGACTTGTTGGGCTCTGACCAGGTTCTGTTACCCAGAATCCTTTGCAAACCTCATAATTTGGCTAAAAAACACATTTTCCTCACATTTTGGTGACAGAAAGTTCTGGAATCAGAGAGGAGCCACAAATTTCCTTCCACCCAGCGTTCCCTCAAGTCTCCAGATAAAAATGATACCTCACTTTGTGTGAGTAGCCTAGCCCCCGCTACAGGAAATGCCCCAAAACGCAATGTGGACACATCACATTTTTTGAAAGAAAACAGAGGTGTTTTTTTGCAAAGTGCCTACCTTTAGATTTTGACCTCTAGCTCAGCTGGCACCTGGGGAAACCTACCAAACCTCTGCATTTTTTAAAACTAGAGACCTAGGTGAATCCAGGATGGGGTGGCTTGTGGGGCTCTGACCAAGTTCTGTTACCCAGAATCCTTGCAAACCTCAAAATTTGGCTAAAAAAACTAATTTTCCTCACATTTGGTGACAGAAAGTTCTGGAATCAGAGAGGAGCCACAAATTTCCTTCCACCCAGCGTTTCCTCAAGTCTCCAGATAAAAATGATACCTCACTTGTGTGGGTAGGCCTAGCGCCCCGCTACAGGAAATGCCCCAAAACGCAACGTGGACACATCACATTTTTGGAAGAAAACAGAGGTGTTTTTTGCAAAGTGCCTACCAGTAGATTTTGCCTCTAGCTCAGCCGGCACCTGGGGAAACCTACCAAACCTGTGCATTTCTGAAAACTAGAGACCTAGGTGAACCCAAGATGGGGTGGCTTGTGGGGCTCTGACCAAGTTCTGTTACCCAGAATCCTTTGCAAACCTCAAAATTTGGCTAAAAAAAACACTTTTTCCCTCACATTTTGGTGACAGAACGTTCAGGAATCAGAGAGGAGTCACAAATTTCCTTCCACCCAGCGTTCCCCAAGTCTCCTGATAAAAATGATACCTCACTTGTGTGGGTAGGCCTAGCGCCCGCAACAGGAAATGCCCCAAAACGCAACGTGGACACATCACATTTTTTTAAAGAAAACAGAGGTATTTTTTGCAAAGTGCCTACCTGTAGATTTTGGCCTCTAGCTCAGCCGGCACCTGGGGAAACCTACCAAACCTGTGCATTTTTGAAAACTAGAGACCTAGGTGAATCCAAGATGGGGTGATGTGTGGGGCTCTGACCAGGTTCTGTTACCCAGAATCCTTTGCAAACATCAAAATTTGGCCAAAAAACACTTTTTCCTCTCATTTCGGTGACAGAAAGTTCTGGAATCTGAGAGGAGCCACAAATTTCCTTCCACCCAGCTTTCCCCCAAGTCTCCTGATAAAAATGATACCTCACTTGTGTGGGTAGGCCTAGCGCCCGCCGACAGGAAATGCTCCAAACGCAACGTCGACACATCACATTTTTTTAAAGAAAACAGAGGTGTTTTTTGCAAAATGCCTACCTGTAGATTTTGGCCTCTAGCTCAGCCGGCTCCTGTGGAAACCTACCAAACCTGTGCATTTTTTAAACTAGAGACCTAGGTGAACCCAAGATGGGTGGCTTGTGGGGCTCTGACCAAGTTCTGTTACCCAGAATCCTTTGCAAACCTCAGATTTTGGCTAAAAAAAAACACATTTTCCTCACATTTTGGTGACAGAAAGTTCTCGAATCAGAGAGGAGTCACAAATTTCCTTCCACCCACCGTTCCCCAAGTCTCCTGATAAAAATGATACCTCACTTGGTGGGTAGGCCTAGCGCCCGCGACAGGAAATGCCCCAAAACGCAACTTGGACACATCACATTTTTTGAAAGAAAACAGAGGAGTTTTTGCAAAGTGCCTACCTGTAGATTTTGGCCTCTAGCTCAGCCGGCACCTGGGGAAACCTACCAAACCTGTGCATTTCTGAAAACTAGTGACCTAGGGGAATCTAAGATGGGGTGACTTGTGGGGCTCTGACCAGGTTCTGTTACCCAGAATCCTTTGCAAACCTCATAATTTGGGCTAAAAAACACATTTCCTCACATTTTGGTGACAGAAAGTTCTGGAATCAGAGAGGAGCCACAAATTTCCTTCCACCCAGCGTTCCCTCAAGTCTCCAGATAAAAATGATACCTCACTTGTGTGAGTAGGCCTAGCCCCCGCTACAGGAAATGCCCCAAAACGCAATGTGGACACATCACATTTTTTGAAAGAAAACAGAGGTGTTTTTTGCAAAGTGCCTACCTTTAGATTTTGACCTCTAGCTCAGCTGGCACCTGGGGAAACCTACCAAACCTCTGCATTTTTAAAACTAGAGACCTAGGTGAATCCATGATGGGGTGGCTTGTGGGGCTCTGACCAAGTTCTGTTACCCAGAATCCTTTGCAAACCTCAAAATTTGGCTAAAAAAACTAATTTTACCTCACATTTTGGTGACAGAAAGTTCTGGAATCAGAGAGGAGCACAAATTTCCTTCCACCCAGCGTTTCCTCAAGTCTCCAGATAAAAATGATACTCACTTGTGTGGGTAGGCCTAGCGCCCGCTACAGGAAATGCCCAAAACGCAACGTGGACACATCACATTTTTTGAAGAAAACAGGGGTGTTTTTTGCAAAGTGCCTACCAGTAGATTTTTGGCCTCTAGCTCAGCCGGCACCTGGGGAAACCTACCAAACCTGTGCATTTCTGAAAACTAGAGACCTAGGTGAACCCAAGATGGGGTGGCTTGTGGGGCTCTGACCAAGTTCTGTTACCCAGAATCCTTTGCAAACCTCAAAATTTGGCTAAAAAACAATTTTTCCTCACATTTTGGTGACAGAAACGTTCAGGAATCAGAGAGGAGTCACAAATTTCCTTCACCCAGCGTTCCCCCAAGGCTCCTGATAAAATGATACCTCACTTGTGTGGGTAGGCCTAGCGCCCGCGACAGGAAATGCCCCAAAACGCAACGTGGACACATCACATTTTCTGAAAGAAAACAGAGGTGTTTTTTGCAAAGTGCCTACCTGAAGATTTTGGCCTCTAGCTCAGCCCGGCACCTGGGGAAACCTACCAAACCTGTGCATTTTTGAAAACTAGAGACCTAGGTGAATCCAAGATGGGGTGGCTTGTGGGGCTCTGACCAAGTTTCTGTTACCCAGAATCCTTTGCAAACCTCAAAATTTGGCTAAAAAAACACATTTTCCTCACATTTTGGTGACAGAAAGATCTGAATCAGAGAGGAGTCACAATATTTCCTTCCACCCAGCGTTCCCCAAGTCTCCAGATAAAAATGATACCTCACTTGTGTGGGTAGGCCTAGCGCCCGCTACAGGAAATGCCCCAAAACGCAACGTGGACTCATCACATTTTTTTGAAAGAAAACAGAGGTATTTTTTGCAAGTGCCTACCTGTAGATTTTGGCGTCTAGCTCAGCCGGCACCTGGGGAAACCTACCAACCTGTGCATTTTTGAAAACTAGAGACCTAGGTGAATCCATGATTGGGGTGGGCTTGTGGGGCTCTGCCCAAGTTCTGTTACCCAGAATCCTTTGCAAACCTCAAAATTTGGCTAAAAAAAAAATTTTCCTCACATTTTGGTGACAGAAAGTTCTGGAATCAGAGAGGAGTCACAAATTTCCTTCCACCCAGCGTTCCCCCAAGTCTCCTGATAAAAATGATACCTCACTTGTGTGGGTAGCCTAGCGCCCGCAACAGGAAATGCCCCAAAACGCAACGTGGACACATCACATTTTTTTAAAGAAAACAGAGGTATTTTTTGCAAAGTGCCTACCTGAGATTTTGGCCTCTAGCTCAGCCGGCACCTAGGAAACCTACCAAACCTGTGCATTTTTTAACACTAGAGACTTAGGGGAATCCAAGATGAGGTGACTTGTGGGCCTCTGACCAGGTTCTGTTACCCCAGAATCCTTTGCAAAACTCAAAATTTTGGCTAAAAAAACAAATGTTCCTCACATTTTGGTGACAGAAAGTTCTGGAATCAGAGAGGAAGCCACAAATTTCCTTCCACCCAGCGTTACCCAAAGTCTCCGGATAAAAATGATACCTCACTTGTGTGGGAGGGGCCTAGTGCCCGCGACAGGAAATGCCCCAAAACGCACGTGGACACATCACATTTTTGAAAAGAAAACAGAGGAGTTTTTTGCAAAGTGCCTACCTGTAGATTTTGGCCTCTAGCTCAGCCCTGCACCTGGGGAAACCTACAAACATGTGCATTTTTTAAAACTAGAGACCTAGGGGAAATCCAAGATAGGGTGACTTGTGGGGCTCTGACCCAGGTCTCTGTTACCCAGAATCCTTTGCAAAACTCAACATTTGCCTAAAAAAAGACATTTTCCTCACAGTTTGGTGACAGAAAGTTCTGGAATCAGAGAGGAGACGCAAATTTCCTTCCACCCAGCGTTACCCCAAGTCTCCCGATAAAAATGATACCTCACTTGTGTGGGTAGGCCTAGCGCCGCAACAGGAAACACCCCCAAAACGCAAAGCGGACACATCACATTTTTTTAAAGAAAACAGAGGTGTTTTTTGTAAAGTGCCTACCTGTAGATTTGGTACTCTAGCTCAGCCGGCACCTGGGGAACCTACCAAACCTGTGCATTTTTGAAAGTAGAGACCTAGGTGAATCCAAGATGGGGTGGCTTGTGGGGATCTGACCAAGTTCTGTTACCCAGAATCCTTTGCAAACCTCAAAAATTTGGCTAAAAAAACAAATTTTCCTCACATTTTGGTGACAGAAAGTTCTGGAATCAGAGAGGAGTCACAAATTTCCTTCCACCCAGCGTTCCCCCAAGTCTCCTGATAAAAATGATACCTCACTTGTGTGGGTAGGCCTAGCGCCCGCAACAGGAAATGCCCCAAAACGCAACGTGGACACATCACATTTTTTTAAAGAAAACAGAGGTATTTTTTGCAAAGTGCTACCTGTAGATTTTGGCCTCTAGCTCAGCCGGCACCTGGGGAAACCTACCAAACCTGTGCATTTTTGAAAACTAGAGACCTAGGTGAATCCAAGATGGGGTGATGTGTGGGGCTCTGACCAGGTTCTGTTACCCAGAATCCTTTGCAAACATCAAAATTTGGCCAAAAAAACACTTTTTCCTCTCATTTCGGTGACAGAAAGTTCTGGAATCTGAGAGGAGCCACAAATTTCCTTCCACCCAGCTTTCCCCCAAGTCTCCTGATAAAAATGATACCTCACTTGTGTGGGTAGGCCTAGCGCCCGCGACAGGAAATGCTCCAAAACGCAACGTCGACACATCACATTTTTTTAAAGAAAACAGAGGTGTTTTTTTGCAAAGTGCCTACCTGTAGTTTTTGGCTTCTAGCTCAGCCGGCACCTAAGGAAACCTACCAAACCTGTGCATTTTTAACACTAGAGACTTAGGGGAATCCAAGATGGGGTGACTTGTGGGGCTCTGACCAGGTTCTGTTACCCAGAAGTCCTTTGCAAACCTCATAATTTGGCTAAAAAACACATTTTCCTCACATTTTGGTGACAGAAGTTCTGGAATCAGAGAGGAGTCACAAATTTCCTTCCACCCAGCGTTCCCCCAAGTCTCCTGCTAAAAATTATATCTCACTTGTGTGGTAGGCCTAGCGCCCACAACAGGAAATGCCCCAAAACGCAACGTGTACACATCACATTTTTTGAAAGAAAACAAAGGTGTTTTTTGCAAAGTGCTACCTGTAGATTTTGGCCTCTAGCTCAGCCGGCACCTGGGGAAACCTACCCAAACCTGTGCATTTCTGAAAACTAGAGACCTAGGGGAATCTAAGATGGGGTAACTTGTTGGGCTCTGACCAGGTTCTGTTACCCAGAATCCTTTGCAAACCTCATAATTTGGCAAAAAACACATTTTGCTCACATTTTGGTGACAGAAAGTTCTGGAATCAGAGAGGAGCCACACATTTCCTTACACCCAGCGTTCCCTCAAGCCTCCAGATAAAAATGATACCTCACTTGTGTGAGTAGGCCCTAGCGCCCGCTACAGGAAATGCCCCAAAACGCAACGTGGACACATCACATTTTTTGAAAGAAAACAGAGGTGTTTTTTGCAAAGTGCCTACCTGTAGATTTTGGCCTCTAGCTCAGCCGGCACCTGGGGAAACCTACCAAGACCTCTGCATTTTTGAAAACTAGAGACCTAGGTGAATCCAAGATGGGGTGGCTTGTGGGGCTCTGACCAAGTTCTGTTACCCAGAATCCTTGCAGACCTCAAAATTTGGCTAAAAAAACAAATTTTCCTCACATTTTGGTGACAGAAAGTTCTGGAATCAGAGAGGAGTCACAAATTTCCTTCCACCCAGCGTTCCCCCAAGTCTCCTGATAAAAATGATATCTCACTTGTGTGGTAGGCCTAGCGCCCACAACAGGAAATGCCCCAAAACGCAACGTGTACACATCACATTTTTTGAAAGAAAACAAAGGTGTTTTTTGCAAAGTGCCTACCTGTAGATTTTGGCACTCTTGCTCAGCCGGCACCTGGGGAAACCTACCAAACCTGTGCATTTCTGAAACTAGAGACCTAGGGGAATCTAAGATGGGGTGACTTGTGGGGCTCTGTCCAGGTTCTGTTACCCAGAATCCTTTGCAAAACTCATAATTTGGCTAAAAAACAAATGTTGCTCACATTTTGGTGACAGAAAGTTCTGGAATCAGAGAGGAGCCACAAATTTCCTTCCAACCCAGCGTTACCCCAAGTCTCCCGATAAAATTATACCTCACTTGAGTGGGGTAGGCCTAGCGCCCGCGACAGGAAATACCCCAAAACGCAACGTGGACACATCACATTTTTGGAAGAAAACAGAGGTGTTTTTTGCAAAGTGCCTACCTGTAGATTTTGGCCTCTAGCTCAGCTGGCACCTGGGGAAACCTACCAAACCTGTGCATTTCTGAAAACTAGAGACCTAGGGGAATCCAAGATGGGGTGACTTGTGGGCTCTGGCCAGGTTCTGTTACCCAGAATCCTTTGCAAACCTCATAATTTGGCTAAAAAACACATTTTCCTCACATTTTGGTGACAGAAAAGTTCTGGAATCAGAGAGGAGCCACAAATTTTCTTCCACCCAGCGTTCCCTCAAGTCTCCAGATAAAAATGATACCTCACTTGTGTGGGTAGGCATAGCGCCCGCAACAGGAAATGCCCCAAAACGCAACGTGTACACATCACATTTTTGAAGAAAACAAAGGTGTTTTTTGCAAAGTGCTACCTGTAGATTTTGGCCTCTAGCTCAGCCGGCACCTGGGGAAACCTACCAAACCTGTGCATTTCTGAAAACTAGAGACCTAGGGGAATCTAGATGGGGTGACTTGTGGGGCTCTGACCAGGTTCTGTTACCCAGAATCCTTTGCAAAACTCAAAATTTGGCTAAAAAAACAAATGTTGCTCACATTTTGGTGACAGAAAGTTCTGGAATCAGAGAGGAGCCACAAATTTCCTTCCACCCAGCGTTACCCCCAAGTCCTCCCGATAAAAATTATACCTCACTTGAGTGGTAGGCCTAGCGCCCGTGACAGGAAATACCCCAAAACGCAACGTGGACACATCACATTTTTTGGAAGAAAACAGAGGTGTTTTTTGCAAAGTGCCTACCTGTAGATTTTGGCCTCTAGCTCAGCTGGCACCTGGGGAAACCTACCAAACCTGTGCATTTCTGAAACTAGAGACCTAGGGAATCCAAGATGGGGTGACCTTGTGGGCTCTGGCCAGGTTCTGTTACCCAGAATCCTTTGCAAAACCTCATAATTGGCTAAAAAACACATTTTCCTCACATTTTGGTGACAGAAAGTTCTGGAATCAGAGAGGAGCCACAAATTTTCTTCCACCCAGCGTTCCCTCAAGTCTCCAGATAAAATGATACCTCACTTGTGTGGCTAGACCTAGCGCCCGCTACAGGAAATGCCCCAAAACGCAACGTGGACACATCACATTTTTTTTAAAGAAAACAGAGGTGTTTTTTGCAAAGTGCCTACCTGTAGATTTTGGCCTCTAGCTCAGCCGGCTCCTGTGGGAAACCTACCAAACCTGTGCATTTTTTAAAACTAGAGACCTAGGTGAACCCAAGATGGGGTGGCTTGTGGGGCTCTGACCAAGATCTGTTACCCAGAATCCTTTGCAAACCTCAGATTTTGGCTAAAAAAACCACATTTTCCTCACATTTTGGTGACAGAAAGTTCTGGAATCAGAGAGGAGCCACAAATTTTCTTCCACCCAGCGTTCCCTCAAGTCTCCAGATAAAAATGATACCTCACTTGTTTGGGTAGACCTAGCGCCCGCTACAGGAAATGCCCCAAAACGCAACGTGGACACATCACATTTTTTTAAAGAAAACAGAGGTGTTTTTTGCAAAGTGCCTACCTGTAGATTTTGGCCTCTAGCTCAGCTGGCACCTGGGGAAACCTACCAAACCTGTGCATTTCTGAAAACTAGAGACCTAGGGGAATCCAAGATGGGGTGACTTGTGGGGCTCTGGCCAGGTTCTGTTACCCAGAATCCTTTGCAAACCTCATAATTTGGCTAAAAAAACACATTTTCCTCACATTTTGGTGACAGAAAGTTCTGGAATCAGAGAGGAGCCACAAATTTTCTTCCACCCAGCGTTCCCTCAAGTCTCCAGATAAAAATATACCTCACTTGTGTGGGTAGGCATAGCGCCCGCAACAGAAATGCCCCAAAACGCAACGTGTACACATCACATTTTTTGAAAGAAAACAAAGGTGTTTTTTGCAAAGTGCCTACCTGTAGATTTTGGCCTCTAGCTCAGCCGGCACCTGGGGAAACCTACCAAACCTGTGCATTTCTGAAAACTAGAGACCTAGGGGAATCTAAGATGGGGTGACTTGTGGGGCTCTGACCAGGTTCTGTTACCCAGAATCCTTTGCAAAACTCAAAATTTGGCTAAAAAAAACAAATGTTGCTCACATTTTGGTGACAGAAAGTTCTGGAATCAGAGAGGAGCCACAAATTTCCTTCCACCCAGCGTTCCCTCAAGTCTCCAGATAAAATGATACCTCACTTGTGTGGGTAGACCTAGCGCCCGCTACAGGAAATGCCCAAAACGCAACGTGGACACATCACATTTTTTTAAAGAAAACAGAGGTGTTTTTGCAAAGTGCCTACCTGTAGATTTTGGCCTCTAGCTCAGCTGGCACCTGGGAAACCTACCAAACCTGTGCATTTCTGAAAACTAGAGACCTAGGGGAATCCAAGATGGGGTGACTTGTGGGGCTCTGGCCAGGTTCTGTTACCCAGAATCCTTTGCAAACCTCATAATTTGGCTAAAAAACACATTTTCCTCACATTTTGGTGACAGAAAGTTCTGGAATCAGAGAGGAGCCACAAATTTCCTTCCACCCAGCGTTCCCTCAAGTCTCCAGATAAAAATGATACCTCACTTGTGTGAGTAGGCCTAGCCCCCGCTACAGGAAATGCCCCAAAACCGCAATGTGGACACATCACATTTTTTGAAAGAAAACAGAGGTGTTTTTTGCAAAGTGCCTACCTTTAGATTTTGACCTCTAGCTCAGCTGGCACCTGGGGAAACCTACCAAACCTCTGCATTTTTTTAAAACTAGAGACCTAGGTGAATCCAGGATGGGGTGGCTTGTGGGGCCTCTGACCAAGTTCTGTTACCCAGAATCCTTTGCAAACCTCAAAATTTGGCTAAAAAAACTAATTTTCCTCACATTTTGGTGACAGAAAAGTTCTGGAATCAGAGAGGAGCCACAAATTTCCTTCCACCCAGCGTTTCCTCAAGTCTCCAGATAAAAATGATACCTCACTTGTGTGGGTAGGCCTAGCGCCCGCTACAGGAAATGCCCCAAAACGCAACGTGGACACATCACATTTTTTGGAAGAAAACAGAGGTGTTTTTTGCAAAGTGCCTACCAGTAGATTTTGGCCTCTAGCTCAGCCGGCACCTGGGGAAACCTACCAAACCTGTGCATTTCTGAAAACTAGAGACCTAGGTGAACCCAAGATGGGGTGGCTTGTGGGGCTCTGACCAAGTTCTGTTACCCAGAATCCTTTGCAAACCTCAAAATTTGGCTAAAAAAACACTTTTTCCTCACATTTTGGTGACAGAACGTTCAGGAATCAGAGAGGAGTCACAAATTTCCTTCCACCCAGCGTTCCCCCAAGTCTCCTGATAAAAATGATACCTCACTTGTGTGGGTAGGGCCTAGCGCCCGCAACAGGAAATGCCCCAAAACGCAACGTGGACACATCACATTTTTTTAAAGAAAACAGAGGTATTTTTTGCAAAGTGCCTACCTGTAGATTTTGGCCTCTAGCTCAGCCGGCACCTGGGGAAACCTACCAAACCTGTGCATTTTGAAAACTAGAGACCTAGGTGAATCCAAGATGGGGTGATGTGTGGGGCTCTGACCAGGTTTCTGTTACCCAGAATCCTTTGCAAACATCAAAATTTGGCCAAAAAAAACACTTTTTCCTCTCATTTCGGTGACAGAAAGTTCTGGAATCTGAGAGGAGCCACAAATTTCCTTCCACCCAGCTTTCCCCCAAGTCTCCTGATAAAAATGATACCTCACTTGTGTGGGTAGGCCTAGCGCCCGCGACAGGAAATGCTCCAAAACGCAACGTCGACACATCACATTTTTTTAAAGAAAACAGAGGTGTTTTTTGCAAAATGCCTACCTGTAGATTTTGGCCTCTAGCTCAGCCGGCTCCTGTGGAAACCTACCAAACCTGTGCATTTTTTAAAACTAGAGACCTAGGTGAACCCAAGATGGGGTGGCTTGTGGGGCTCTGACCAAGTTCTGTTACCCAGAATCCTTTGCAAACCTCAGATTTTGGCTAAAAAAAACACATTTTCCTCACATTTTGGTGACAGAAAGTTCTCGAATCAGAGAGGAGTCACAAATTTCCTTCCACCCACCGTTCCCCCAAGTCTCCTGATAAAAATGATACCTCACTTGGTGGGTAGGCCTAGCGCCCGCGACAGGAAATGCCCCAAAACGCAACTTGGACACATCACATTTTTTGAAAGAAAACAGAGGAGTTTTTTGCAAAGTGCCTACCTGTAGATTTTGGCCTCTAGCTCAGCCGGCACCTGGGGAAACCTACCAAACCTGTGCATTTCTGAAAACTAGTGACCTAGGGGAATCTAAGATGGGGTGACTTGTGGGGCTCTGACCAGGTTCTGTTACCCAGAATCCTTTGCAAACCTCATAATTTGGCTAAAAAACACATTTTCCTCACATTTTGGTGACAGAAAGTTCTGGAATCAGAGAGGAGCCACAAATTTCCTTCCACCCAGCGTTCCCTCAAGTCTCCAGATAAAAATGATACCTCACTTGTGTGAGTAGGCCTAGCCCCCGCTACAGGAAATGCCCCAAAACGCAATGTGGACACATCACATTTTTTGAAAGAAAACAGAGGTGTTTTTTGCAAAGTGCCTACCTTTAGATTTTGACCTCTAGCTCAGCTGGCACCTGGGGAAACCTACCAAACCTCTGCATTTTTTAAAACTAGAGACCTAGGTGAATCCATGATGGGGTGGCTTGTGGGGCTCTGACCAAGTTCTGTTACCCAGAATCCTTTGCAAACCTCAAAATTTGGCTAAAAAAACTAATTTTCCTCACATTTTGGTGACAGAAAGTTCTGGAATCAGAGAGGAGCCACAAATTTCCTTCCACCCAGCGTTTCCTCAAGTCTCCAGATAAAAATGATACCTCACTTGTGTGGGTAGGCCTAGCGCCCGCTACAGGAAATGCCCCAAAACGCAACGTGGACACATCACATTTTTTGGAAGAAAACAGGGGTGTTTTTTGCAAAGTGCCTACCAGTAGATTTTGGCCTCTAGCTCAGCCGGCACCTGGGGAAACCTACCAAACCTGTGCATTTCTGAAAACTAGAGACCTAGGTGAACCCAAGATGGGGTGGCTTGTGGGGCTCTGACCAAGTTCTGTTACCCAGAATCCTTTGCAAACCTCAAAATTTGGCTAAAAAAACAAATTTTCCTCACATTTTGGTGACAGAACGTTCAGGAATCAGAGAGGAGTCACAAATTTCCTTCCACCCAGCGTTCCCCCAAGGCTCCTGATAAAAATGATACCTCACTTGTGTGGGTAGGCCTAGCGCCCGCGACAGGAAATGCCCCAAAACGCAACGTGGACACATCACATTTTCTGAAAGAAAACAGAGGTGTTTTTTGCAAAGTGCCTACCTGAAGATTTTGGCCTCTAGCTCAGCCGGCACCTGGGGAAACCTACCAAACCTGTGCATTTTTGAAAACTAGAGACCTAGGTGAATCCAAGATGGGGTGGCTTGTGGGGCTCTGACCAAGTTCTGTTACCCAGAATCCTTTGCAAACCTCAAAATTTGGCTAAAAAAACACATTTTCCTCACATTTTGGTGACAGAAAGATCTGGAATCAGAGAGGAGTCACAAATTTCCTTCCACCCAGCGTTCCCCCAAGTCTCCAGATAAAAATGATACCTCACTTGTGTGGGTAGGCCTAGCGCCCGCTACAGGAAATGCCCCAAAACGCAACGTGGACTCATCACATTTTTTGAAAGAAAACAGAGGTATTTTTTGCAAAGTGCCTACCTGTAGATTTTGGCGTCTAGCTCAGCCGGCACCTGGGGAAACCTACCAAACCTGTGCATTTTTGAAAACTAGAGACCTAGGTGAATCCATGATGGGGTGGCTTGTGGGGCTCTGCCCAAGTTCTGTTACCCAGAATCCTTTGCAAACCTCAAAATTTGGCTAAAAAAAAAATTTTCCTCACATTTTGGTGACAGAAAGTTCTGGAATCAGAGAGGAGTCACAAATTTCCTTCCACCCAGCGTTCCCCCAAGTCTCCTGATAAAAATGATACCTCACTTGTGTGGGTAGGCCTAGCGCCCGCAACAGGAAATGCCCCAAAACGCAACGTGGACACATCACATTTTTTTAAAGAAAACAGAGGTATTTTTTGCAAAGTGCCTACCTGTAGATTTTGGCCTCTAGCTCAGCCGGCACCTAGGGAAACCTACCAAACCTGTGCATTTTTTAACACTAGAGACTTAGGGGAATCCAAGATGAGGTGACTTGTGGGGCTCTGACCAGGTTCTGTTACCCAGAATCCTTTGCAAAACTCAAAATTTGGCTAAAAAAACAAATGTTCCTCACATTTTGGTGACAGAAAGTTCTGGAATCAGAGAGGAGCCACAAATTTCCTTCCACCCAGCGTTACCCCAAGTCTCCGGATAAAAATGATACCTCACTTGTGTGGGGGGCCTAGTGCCCGCGACAGGAAATGCCCCAAAACGCAACGTGGACACATCACATTTTTTGAAAGAAAACAGAGGAGTTTTTTGCAAAGTGCCTACCTGTAGATTTTGGCCTCTAGCTCAGCCTGCACCTGGGGAAACCTACCAAACATGTGCATTTTTTAAAACTAGAGACCTAGGGGAATCCAAGATAGGGTGACTTGTGGGGCTCTGACCAGGTTCTGTTACCCAGAATCCTTTGCAAAACTCAACATTTACCTAAAAAAGACATTTTCCTCACATTTTGGTGACAGAAAGTTCTGGAATCAGAGAGGAGACGCAAATTTCCTTCCACCCAGCGTTACCCCAAGTCTCCCGATAAAAATGATACCTCACTTGTGTGGGTAGGCCTAGCGCCGCAACAGGAAACACCCCAAAACGCAAAGCGGACACATCACATTTTTTTAAAGAAAACAGAGGTGTTTTTTGTAAAGTGCCTACCTGTAGATTTGGTACTCTAGCTCAGCCGGCACCTGGGGAAACCTACCAAACCTGTGCATTTTTGAAAAGTAGAGACCTAGGTGAATCCAAGATGGGGTGGCTTGTGGGGATCTGACCAAGTTCTGTTACCCAGAATCCTTTGCAAACCTCAAAATTTGGCTAAAAAAACAAATTTTCCTCACATTTTGGTGACAGAAAGTTCTGGAATCAGAGAGGAGTCACAAATTTCCTTCCACCCAGCGTTCCCCCAAGTCTCCTGATAAAAATGATACCTCACTTGTGTGGGTAGGCCTAGCGCCCGCAACAGGAAATGCCCCAAAACGCAACGTGGACACATCACATTTTTTTAAAGAAAACAGAGGTATTTTTTGCAAAGTGCCTACCTGTAGATTTTGGCCTCTAGCTCAGCCGGCACCTGGGGAAACCTACCAAACCTGTGCATTTTTGAAAACTAGAGACCTAGGTGAATCCAAGATGGGGTGATGTGTGGGGCTCTGACCAGGTTCTGTTACCCAGAATCCTTTGCAAACATCAAAATTTGGCCAAAAAAACACTTTTTCCTCTCATTTCGGTGACAGAAAGTTCTGGAATCTGAGAGGAGCCACAAATTTCCTTCCACCCAGCTTTCCCCCAAGTCTCCTGATAAAAATGATACCTCACTTGTGTGGGTAGGCCTAGCGCCCGCGACAGGAAATGCTCCAAAACGCAACGTCGACACATCACATTTTTTTAAAGAAAACAGAGGTGTTTTTTGCAAAGTGCCTACCTGTAGTTTTTGGCTTCTAGCTCAGCCGGCACCTAAGGAAACCTACCAAACCTGTGCATTTTTTAACACTAGAGACTTAGGGGAATCCAAGATGGGGTGACTTGTGGGGCTCTGACCAGGTTCTGTTACCCAGAATCCTTTGCAAACCTCATAATTTGGCTAAAAAACACATTTTCCTCACATTTTGGTGACAGAAAGTTCTGGAATCAGAGAGGAGTCACAAATTTCCTTCCACCCAGCGTTCCCCCAAGTCTCCTGCTAAAAATTATATCTCACTTGTGTGGGTAGGCCTAGCGCCCACAACAGGAAATGCCCCAAAACGCAACGTGTACACATCACATTTTTTGAAAGAAAACAAAGGTGTTTTTTGCAAAGTGCCTACCTGTAGATTTTGGCCTCTAGCTCAGCCGGCACCTGGGGAAACCTACCAAACCTGTGCATTTCTGAAAACTAGAGACCTAGGGGAATCTAAGATGGGGTAACTTGTTGGGCTCTGACCAGGTTCTGTTACCCAGAATCCTTTGCAAACCTCATAATTTGGCAAAAAACACATTTTGCTCACATTTTGGTGACAGAAAGTTCTGGAATCAGAGAGGAGCCACACATTTCCTTACACCCAGCGTTCCCTCAAGCCTCCAGATAAAAATGATACCTCACTTGTGTGAGTAGGCCTAGCGCCCGCTACAGGAAATGCCCCAAAACGCAACGTGGACACATCACATTTTTTGAAAGAAAACAGAGGTGTTTTTTGCAAAGTGCCTACCTGTAGATTTTGGCCTCTAGCTCAGCCGGCACCTGGGGAAACCTACCAAACCTCTGCATTTTTGAAAACTAGAGACCTAGGTGAATCCAAGATGGGGTGGCTTGTGGGGCTCTGACCAAGTTCTGTTACCCAGAATCCTTTGCAGACCTCAAAATTTGGCTAAAAAAACAAATTTTCCTCACATTTTGGTGACAGAAAGTTCTGGAATCAGAGAGGAGTCACAAATTTCCTTCCACCCAGCGTTCCCCCAAGTCTCCTGATAAAAATGATATCTCACTTGTGTGGGTAGGCCTAGCGCCCACAACAGGAAATGCCCCAAAACGCAACGTGTACACATCACATTTTTTGAAAGAAAACAAAGGTGTTTTTTGCAAAGTGCCTACCTGTAGATTTTGGCCTCTTGCTCAGCCGGCACCTGGGGAAACCTACCAAACCTGTGCATTTCTGAAAACTAGAGACCTAGGGGAATCTAAGATGGGGTGACTTGTGGGGCTCTGTCCAGGTTCTGTTACCCAGAATCCTTTGCAAAACTCATAATTTGGCTAAAAAAACAAATGTTGCTCACATTTTGGTGACAGAAAGTTCTGGAATCAGAGAGGAGCCACAAATTTCCTTCCACCCAGCGTTACCCCAAGTCTCCCGATAAAAATTATACCTCACTTGAGTGGGTAGGCCTAGCGCCCGCGACAGGAAATACCCCAAAACGCAACGTGGACACATCACATTTTTTGGAAGAAAACAGAGGTGTTTTTTGCAAAGTGCCTACCTGTAGATTTTGGCCTCTAGCTCAGCTGGCACCTGGGGAAACCTACCAAACCTGTGCATTTCTGAAAACTAGAGACCTAGGGGAATCCAAGATGGGGTGACTTGTGGGGCTCTGGCCAGGTTCTGTTACCCAGAATCCTTTGCAAACCTCATAATTTGGCTAAAAAACACATTTTCCTCACATTTTGGTGACAGAAAGTTCTGGAATCAGAGAGGAGCCACAAATTTTCTTCCACCCAGCGTTCCCTCAAGTCTCCAGATAAAAATGATACCTCACTTGTGTGGGTAGGCATAGCGCCCGCAACAGGAAATGCCCCAAAACGCAACGTGTACACATCACATTTTTTGAAAGAAAACAAAGGTGTTTTTTGCAAAGTGCCTACCTGTAGATTTTGGCCTCTAGCTCAGCCGGCACCTGGGGAAACCTACCAAACCTGTGCATTTCTGAAAACTAGAGACCTAGGGGAATCTAAGATGGGGTGACTTGTGGGGCTCTGACCAGGTTCTGTTACCCAGAATCCTTTGCAAAACTCAAAATTTGGCTAAAAAAACAAATGTTGCTCACATTTTGGTGACAGAAAGTTCTGGAATCAGAGAGGAGCCACAAATTTCCTTCCACCCAGCGTTACCCCAAGTCTCCCGATAAAAATTATACCTCACTTGAGTGGGTAGGCCTAGCGCCCGTGACAGGAAATACCCCAAAACGCAACGTGGACACATCACATTTTTTGGAAGAAAACAGAGGTGTTTTTTGCAAAGTGCCTACCTGTAGATTTTGGCCTCTAGCTCAGCTGGCACCTGGGGAAACCTACCAAACCTGTGCATTTCTGAAAACTAGAGACCTAGGGGAATCCAAGATGGGGTGACTTGTGGGGCTCTGGCCAGGTTCTGTTACCCAGAATCCTTTGCAAACCTCATAATTTGGCTAAAAAACACATTTTCCTCACATTTTGGTGACAGAAAGTTCTGGAATCAGAGAGGAGCCACAAATTTTCTTCCACCCAGCGTTCCCTCAAGTCTCCAGATAAAAATGATACCTCACTTGTGTGGCTAGACCTAGCGCCCGCTACAGGAAATGCCCCAAAACGCAACGTGGACACATCACATTTTTTTAAAGAAAACAGAGGTGTTTTTTGCAAAGTGCCTACCTGTAGATTTTGGCCTCTAGCTCAGCCGGCTCCTGTGGAAACCTACCAAACCTGTGCATTTTTTAAAACTAGAGACCTAGGTGAACCCAAGATGGGGTGGCTTGTGGGGCTCTGACCAAGATCTGTTACCCAGAATCCTTTGCAAACCTCAGATTTTGGCTAAAAAAACCACATTTTCCTCACATTTTGGTGACAGAAAGTTCTGGAATCAGAGAGGAGCCACAAATTTTCTTCCACCCAGCGTTCCCTCAAGTCTCCAGATAAAAATGATACCTCACTTGTGTGGGTAGACCTAGCGCCCGCTACAGGAAATGCCCCAAAACGCAACGTGGACACATCACATTTTTTTAAAGAAAACAGAGGTGTTTTTTGCAAAGTGCCTACCTGTAGATTTTGGCCTCTAGCTCAGCTGGCACCTGGGGAAACCTACCAAACCTGTGCATTTCTGAAAACTAGAGACCTAGGGGAATCCAAGATGGGGTGACTTGTGGGGCTCTGGCCAGGTTCTGTTACCCAGAATCCTTTGCAAACCTCATAATTTGGCTAAAAAACACATTTTCCTCACATTTTGGTGACAGAAAGTTCTGGAATCAGAGAGGAGCCACAAATTTTCTTCCACCCAGCGTTCCCTCAAGTCTCCAGATAAAAATTATACCTCACTTGTGTGGGTAGGCATAGCGCCCGCAACAGGAAATGCCCCAAAACGCAACGTGTACACATCACATTTTTTGAAAGAAAACAAAGGTGTTTTTTGCAAAGTGCCTACCTGTAGATTTTGGCCTCTAGCTCAGCCGGCACCTGGGGAAACCTACCAAACCTGTGCATTTCTGAAAACTAGAGACCTAGGGGAATCTAAGATGGGGTGACTTGTGGGGCTCTGACCAGGTTCTGTTACCCAGAATCCTTTGCAAAACTCAAAATTTGGCTAAAAAAACAAATGTTGCTCACATTTTGGTGACAGAAAGTCCTGGAATCAGAGAGGAGCCACAAATTTCCTTCCACCCAGCGTTCCCTCAAGTCTCCAGATAAAAATGATACCTCACTTGTGTGGGTAGACCTAGCGCCCGCTACAGGAAATGCCCCAAAACGCAACGTGGACACATCACATTTTTTTAAAGAAAACAGAGGTGTTTTTTGCAAAGTGCCTACCTGTAGATTTTGGCCTCTAGCTCAGCTGGCACCTGGGGAAACCTACCAAACCTGTGCATTTCTGAAAACTAGAGACCTAGGGGAATCCAAGATGGGGTGACTTGTGGGGCTCTGGCCAGGTTCTGTTACCCAGAATCCTTTGCAAACCTCATAATTTGGCTAAAAAACACATTTTCCTCACATTTTGGTGACAGAAAGTTCTGGAATCAGAGAGGAGCCACAAATTTTCTTCCACCCAGCGTTCCCTCAAGTCTCCAGATAAAAATGATACCTCACTTGTGTGGGTAGGCATAGCGCCCGCAACAGGAAATGCCCCAAAACGCAACGTGTACACATCACATTTTTTGAAAGAAAACAAAGGTGTTTTTTGCAAAGTGCCTACCTGTAGATTTTGGCCTCTAGCTCAGCCGGCACCTGGGGAAACCTACCAAACCTGTGCATTTCTGAAAACTAGAGACCTAGGTGAACCCAAGATGGGGTGGCTTGTGGGGCTCTGACCAAGTTCTGTTACCCAGAATCCTTTGCAAAACTCAAAATTTGGCTAAAAAAACAAATGTTGCTCACATTTTGGTGACAGAAAGTTCTGGAATCAGAGAGGAGCCACAAATTTCCTTCCACCCAGCGTTCCCTCAAGTCTCCAGATAAAAATGATACCTCACTTGTGTGGGTAGACCTAGCGCCCGCTACAGGAAATGCCCCAAAACGCAACGTGGACACATCACATTTTTTTAAAGAAAACAGAGGTGTTTTTTGCAAAGTGCCTACCTGTAGATTTTGGCCTCTAGCTCAGCTGGCACCTGGGGAAACCTACCAAACCTGTGCATTTCTGAAAACTAGAGACCTAGGGGAATCCAAGATGGGGTGACTTGTGGGGCTCTGGCCAGGTTCTGTTACCCAGAATCCTTTGCAAACCTCATAATTTGGCTAAAAAACACATTTTCCTCACATTTTGGTGACAGAAAGTTCTGGAATCAGAGAGGAGCCACAAATTTTCTTCCACCCAGCGTTCCCTCAAGTCTCCAGATAAAAATGATACCTCACTTGTGTGGGTAGGCATAGCGCCCGCAACAGGAAATGCCCCAAAACGCAACGTGTACACATCACATTTTTTGAAAGAAAACAAAGGTGTTTTTTGCAAAGTGCCTACCTGTAGATTTTGGCCTCTAGCTCAGCCGGCACCTGGGGAAACCTACCAAACCTGTGCATTTCTGAAAACTAGAGACCTAGGGGAATCTAAGATGGGGTGACTTGTGGGGCTCTGACCAGGTTCTGTTACCCAGAATCCTTTGCAAAACTCAAAATTTGGCTAAAAAGACAAATGTTGCTCACATTTTGGTGACAGAAAGTTCTGGAATCAGAGAGGAGCCACAAATTTCCTTCCACCCAGCGTTACCCCAAGTCTCCCGATAAAAATTATACCTCACTTGAGTGGGTAGGCCTAGCGCCCGTGACAGGAAATACCCCAAAACGCAACGTGGACACATCACATTTTTTGGAAGAAAACAGAGGTGTTTTTTGCAAAGTGCCTACCTGTAGATTTTGGCCTCTAGCTCAGCTGGCACCTGGGGAAACCTACCAAACCTGTGCATTTCTGAAAACTAGAGACCTAGGGGAATCCAAGATGGGGTGACTTGTGGGGCTCTGGCCAGGTTCTGTTACCCAGAATCCTTTGCAAACCTCATAATTTGGCTAAAAAACACATTTTCCTCACATTTTGGTGACAGAAAGTTCTGGAATCAGAGAGGAGTCACAAATTTCCTTCCACCCAGCGTTCCCTCAAGTCTCCAGATAAAAATGATACCTCACTTGTGTGGGTAGACCAAGCGCCCGCTACAGGAAATGCCCCAAAACGCAACGTGGACACATCACATTTTTTTAAAGAAAACAGAGGTGTTTTTTGCAAAGTGCCTACCTGTAGATTTTGGCCTCTAGCTCAGCCGGCTCCTGTGGAAACCTACCAAACCTGTGCATTTTTTAAAACTAGAGACCTAGGTGAACCCAAGATGGGGTGGCTTGTGGGGCTCTGACCAAGTTCTGTTACCCAGAATCCTTTGCAAACCTCAGATTTTGGCTAAAAAAAACACATTTTCCTCACATTTTGGTGACAGAAAGTTCTCGAATCAGAGAGGAGTCACAAATTTCCTTCCACCCACCGTTCCCCCAAGTCTCCTGATAAAAATGATACCTCACTTGGTGGGTAGGCCTAGCGCCCGCGACAGGAAATGCCCCAAAACGCAACTTGGATACATCACATTTTTTGAAAGAAAACAGAGGAGTTTTTTGCAAAGTGCCTACCTGTAGATTTTGGCCTCTAGCTCAGCCGGCACCTGGGGAAACCTACCAAACCTGTGCATTTCTGAAAACTAGTGACCTAGGGGAATCTAAGATGGGGTGACTTGTGGGGCTCTGACCAGGTTCTGTTACCCAGAATCCTTTGCAAACCTCATAATTTGGCTAAAAAACACATTTTCCTCACATTTTGGTGACAGAAAGTTCTGGAATCAGAGAGGAGCCACAAATTTCCTTCCACCCAGCGTTCCCTCAAGTCTCCAGATAAAAATGATACCTCACTTGTGTGAGTAGGCCTAGCCCCCGCTACAGGAAATGCCCCAAAACGCAATGTGGACACATCACATTTTTTGAAAGAAAACAGAGGTGTTTTTTGCAAAGTGCCTACCTTTAGATTTTGACCTCTAGCTCAGCTGGCACCTGGGGAAACCTACCAAACCTCTGCATTTTTTAAAACTAGAGACCTAGGTGAATCCAGGATGGGGTGGCTTGTGGGGCTCTGACCAAGTTCTGTTACCCAGAATCCTTTGCAAACCTCAAAATTTGGCTAAAAAAACTAATTTTCCTCACATTTTGGTGACAGAAAGTTCTGGAATCAGAGAGGAGCCACAAATTTCCTTCCACCCAGCGTTTCCTCAAGTCTCCAGATAAAAATGATACCTCACTTGTGTGGGTAGGCCTAGCGCCCGCTACAGGAAATGCCCCAAAACGCAACGTGGACACATCACATTTTTTGGAAGAAAACAGAGGTGTTTTTTGCAAAGTGCCTACCAGTAGATTTTGGCCTCTAGCTCAGCCGGCACCTGGGGAAACCTACCAAACCTGTGCATTTCTGAAAACTAGAGACCTAGGTGAACCCAAGATGGGGTGGCTTGTGGGGCTCTGACCAAGTTCTGTTACCCAGAATCCTTTGCAAACCTCAAAATTTGGCTAAAAAAACAAATTTTCCTCACATTTTGGTGACAGAACGTTCAGGAATCAGAGAGGAGTCACAAATTTCCTTCCACCCAGCGTTCCCCCAAGGCTCCTGATAAAAATGATACCTCACTTGTGTGGGTAGGCCTAGCGCCCGTGACAGGAAATGCCCCAAAACGCAACGTGGACACATCACATTTTCTGAAAGAAAACAGAGGTGTTTTTTGCAAAGTGCCTACCTGTAGATTTTGGCCTCTAGCTCAGCCGGCACCTGGGGAAACCTACCAAACCTGTGCATTTTTGAAAACTAGAGACCTAGGTGAATCCAAGATGGGGTGGCTTGTGGGGCTCTGACCAAGTTCTGTTACCCAGAATCCTTTGCAAACCTCAAAATTTGGCTAAAAAAACACATTTTCCTCACATTTTGGTGACAGAAAGATCTGGAATCAGAGAGGAGTCACAAATTTCCTTCCACCCAGAGTTCCCCCAAGTCTCCTGATAAAAATGATACCTCACTTGTGTGGGTAGGCATAGCGCCCGCAACAGGAAATGCCCCAAAACGCAACGTGGACACATCACATTTTTTGAAAGAAAACAGAGGTATTTTTTGCAAAGTTCCCACCTGTAGATTTTGGCCTCTAGCTCAGCCGGCACCTGGGGAAACCTACCAAACCTGTGCATTTCTGAAAACTAGAGACCTAGGTGAACCCAAGATGGGGTGGCTTGTGGGGCTCTGACCAAGTTCTGTTACCCAGAATCCTTTGCAAACCTCAAAATTTGGCTAAAAAAACAAATTTTCCTCACATTTTGGTGACAGAACGTTCTGGAATCAGAGAGGAGTCACAAATTTCCTTCCACCCAGCGTTCCCCCAAGGCTCCTGATAAAAATGATACCTCACTTGTGTGGGTAGGCCTAGCGCCCGCGACAGGAAATGCCCCAAAACGCAACGTGGACACATCACATTTTCTGAAAGAAAACAGAGGTGTTTTTT
Organism: Pleurodeles waltl; assembly: GCF_031143425.1. Lineage (NCBI taxonomy): Eukaryota > Metazoa > Chordata > Amphibia > Caudata > Salamandridae > Pleurodeles > Pleurodeles waltl. The sequence continues at coordinate 574,055,307 of NC_090451.1, read as the reverse complement.
GCAAAGTGCCTACCTGTAGATTTTGGCCTCTAGCTCAGCCGGCACCTGGGGAAACCTACCAAACCTGTGCATTTCTGAAAACTAGAGACCTAGGTGAACCCAAGATGGGGTGGCTTGTGGGGCTCTGACCAAGTTCTGTTACCCAGAATCCTTTGCAAACCTCAAAATTTGGCTAAAAAAACAAATTTTCCTCACATTTTGGTGACAGAACGTTCTGGAATCAGAGAGGAGTCACAAATTTCCTTCCACCCAGCGTTCCCCCAAGGCTCCTGATAAAAATGATACCTCACTTGTGTGGGTAGGCCTAGCGCCCGTGACAGGAAATGCCCCAAAACGCAACGTGGACACATCACATTTTCTGAAAGAAAACAGAGGTGTTTTTTGCAAAGTGCCTACCTGTAGATTTTGGCCTCTAGCTCAGCCGGCACCTGGGGAAACCTACCAAACCTGTGCATTTTTGAAAACTAGAGACCTAGGTGAATCCAAGATGGGGTGGCTTGTGGGGCTCTGACCAAGTTCTGTTACCCAGAATCCTTTGCAAACCTCAAAATTTGGCTAAAAAAACACATTTTCCTCACATTTTGGTGACAGAAAGATCTGGAATCAGAGAGAAGTCACAAATTTCCTTCCACCCAGCGTTCCCCCAAGTCTCCTGATAAAAATGATACCTCACTTGTGTGGGTAGGCATAGCGCCCGCAACAGGAAATGCCCCAAAACGCAACGTGTACACATCACATTTTTTTAAAGAAAACAAAGGTGTTTTTTGCAAAGTGCCTACCTGTAGATTTTGGCCTCTAGCTCAGCCGGCACCTGGGGAAACCTACCAAACCTGTGCATTTCTGAAAACTAGAGACCTAGGGGAATCTAAGATGGGGTGACTTGTGGGGCTCTGACCAGGTTATGTTACCCAGAATCCTTTGCAAAACTCAAAATTTGGCTAAAAAAACAAATGTTGCTCACATTTTGGTGACAGAAAGTTCTGGAATCAGAGAGGAGCCACAAATTTTCTTCCACCCAGCGTTACCCCAAGTCTCCCGATAAAAATTATACCTCACTTGAGTGGGTAGGCCTAGCGCCCGCGACAGGAAATACCCCAAAACGCAACGTGGACACATCACATTTTTTGGAAGAAAACAGAGGTGTTTTTTGCAAAGTGCCTACCTGTAGATTTTGGCCTCTAGCTCAGCTGGCACCTGGGGAAACCTACCAAACCTGTGCATTTCTGAAAACTAGAGACCTAGGGGAATCCAAGATGGGGTGACTTGTGGGGCTCTGGCCAGGTTCTGTTACCCAGAATCCTTTGCAAACCTCATAATTTGGCTAAAAAACACATTTTCCTCACATTTTGGTGACAGAAAGTTCTGGAATCAGAGAGGAGCCACAAATTTTCTTCCACCCAGCGTTCCCTCAAGTCTCCAGATAAAAATGATACCTCACTTGTGTGGGTAGACCTAGCGCCCGCTACAGGAAATGTCCCAAAACGCAACGTGGACACATCACATTTTTTTAAAGAAAACAGAGGTGTTTCTTGCAAAGTGTCTACCTGTAGATTTTGGCCTCTAGCTCAGCCGGCTCCTGTGGAAACCTACCAAACCTGTGCATTTTTTAAAACTAGAGACCTAGGTGAACCCAAGATGGGGTGGCTTGTGGGGCTCTGACCAAGTTCTGTTACCCAGAATCCTTTGCAAACCTCAGATTTTGGCTAAAAAAAACACATTTTCCTCACATTTTGGTGACAGAAAGTTCTTGAATCAGAGAGGAGTCACAAATTTCCTTCCACCCAGCGTTCCCCCAAGTCTCCTGATAAAAATGATGCCTCACTTGGTGGGTAGGCCTAGCGCCCGCGGCAGGAAATGCCCCAAAACGCAACTTGGACACATCACATTTATTGAAAGAAAACAGAGGAGTTTTTTGCAAAGTGCCTACCTGTAGATTTTGGCCTCTAGCTCAGCCGGCACCTGGGGAAACCTACCAAACCTGTGCATTTCTGAAAACTAGTCACCTAGGGGAATCTAAGATGGGGTGACTTGTGGGGCTCTGACCAGGTTCTATTACCCAGAATCCTTTGCAAACCTCATAATTTGGCTAAAAAACACATTTTCCTCACATTTTGGTGACAGAAAGTTCTGGAATCAGAGAGGAGCCACAAATTTCCTTCCACCCAGCGTTCACTCAAGTCTCCAGATAAAAATGATACCTCACTTGTGTGAGTAGGCCTAGCCCCCGCTACAGGAAATGCCCCAAAACGCAACGTGGACACATCACATTTTTTGAAAGAAAACAGAGGTGTTTTTTGCAAAGTGCCTACCTTTAGATTTTGACCTCTAGCTCAGCTGGCACCTGGGGAAACCTACCAAACCTCTGCATTTTTTAAAACTAGAGACCTAGGTGAATCCATGATGGGGTGGCTTGTGGGGCTCTGACCAAGTTCTGTTACCCAGAATCCTTTGCAAACCTCAAAATTTGGCTAAAAAAACTAATTTTCCTCACATTTTGGTGACAGAAAGTTCTGGAATCAGAGAGGAGCCACAAATTTCCTTCCACCCAGCATTCCCTCAAGTCTCCAGATAAAAATGATACCTCACTTGTGTGGGTAGGCCTAGCGCCCGCTACAGGAAATGCCCCAAAACGCAACGTGGACACATCACATTTTTTGGAAGAAAACAGAGGTGTTTTTTGCAAAGTGCCTACCAGTAGATTTTGGCCTCTAGCTCAGCCGGCACCTGGGGAAACCTACCAAACCTGTGCATTTCTGAAAACTAGAGACCTAGGTGAACCCAAGATGGGGTGGCTTGTGGGGCTCTGACCAAGTTCTGTTACCCAGAATCCTTTGCAAACCTCAAAATTTGGCTAAAAAAACAAATTTTCCTCACATTTTGGTGACAGAACGTTCTGGAATCAGAGAGGAGTCACAAATTTCCTTCCACCCAGCGTTCCCCCAAGGCTCCTGATAAAAATGATACCTCACTTGTGTGGGTAGGCCTAGCGCCCACGACAGGAAATGCCCCAAAACGCAACGTGGACACATCACATTTTCTGAAAGAAAACAGAGGTGTTTTTTGCAAAGTGCCTACCTGTAGATTTTGGCCTCTAGCTCAGCCGGCACCTGGGGAAACCTACCAAACCTGTGCATTTCTGAAAACTAGAGACCTAGGTGAATCCAAGATGGGGTGGCTTGTGGGGCTCTGACCAAGTTCTGTTACCCAGAATCCTTTGCAAACCTCAAAATTTGGCTAAAAAAACACATTTTCCTCACATTTTGGTGACAGAAACATCTGGAATCAGAGAGGAGTCACAAATTTCCTTCCACCCAGCGTTCCCCAAAGTCTCCTGATAAAAATGATACCTCACTTGTGTGGGTAGGCATAGCGCCCGCAACAGGAAATGCCCCAAAACGCAACGTGGACACATCACATTTTTTGAAAGAAAACAGAGGTATTTTTTGCAAAGTGCCTACCTGTAGATTTTGGCCTCTAGCTCAGCCGGCACCTGGGGAAACCTACCAAACCTGAGCATTTTTTGAAACTAGAGACCAAGGTGAATCTAAGATGGGGTGGCTTGTGGGGCTCTGACTAAGTTCTCTTACCCAGAATCCTTTGCAAACCTCAAAATTTGGCTAAAAAAACAAATTTTCCTCACATTTTGGTGACAGAAAGTTCTGGAATCAGAGAGGAGTCACAAATTTCCTTCTACCCAGCGTTCCCCCAAGTCTCCTGATAAAAATGATACCTCACTTGTGTGGGTAGGCCTAGCGCCCGCAACAGGAAATGCCCCAAAACGCAACGTGGAACATCACATTTTTTGAAAGAAAACAGAGGTATTTTTTGCAAAGTGCCTACCTGTAGATTTTGGCCTCTAGCTCAGCCGGCACCTGGGGAAACCTACCAAACCTGTGCATTTTTGAAAACTAGGGACCTAGGTGAATCCAAGATGGGGTGGCTTGTGGGGCTCTGACCAAGTTCTGTTACCCAGAATCCTTTGCAGACCTCAAAATGTGGCCAAAAAAATAAATTTTCATCACATTTTGGTGACAGAAAGTTCTGGAATCAGAGAGGAGTCACAAATTTCCTTCCACCCAGCGTTCCCCCAAGTCTCCTGATAAAGATGATACCTCACTTGTGTGGGTAGGCCTAGCGCCCGCGACAGGAAATGCCCCAAAACACAAAGTGGACACATCACATTTTTTGAAAGAAAACAGAGGTGTTTTTTGCAAAGTGCCTACCTGTAGATTTTGGCCTCTAGCTCAGCCGGCACCTGGGGAAACCTACCAAACCTGTCCATTTTTGAAAACTAGAGACCTAGGGGAATCTAGGATGGGGTGACTTGTGGGGCTCTGACCAGGTTCTCTTACCCAGAATCCTTTGCAAACCTCATAATTTGGCTAAAAAACACATTTGCCTCACATTTTGGTGACAGAAAGTTCTGGAATCAGAGAGGAGACACAAATTTCCTTCCACCCAGCGTTCCCCCAAGTCTCCTGATAAAAATGATACCTCACTTGTGTGGGTAGGCCTAGCGCCCACGAAAGGAAATGGCCCAAAACACAACGTGGACACATCACATTTTTTAATAGAAAACAGTGCCTACCTGTGGATTTTGGCCCCTAGCTCAGCCAGCACCTGGGGAAACCTACTAAACCAGTGCATTTTTGAAAACTAGAAACCCAGAGGAATCCAAGATGGGGTGACATGTGGGGCTCTGACCAGGTTCTGTTACCCAGAATCCTTTGCAAACATCAAAATTTGGCCAAAAAAAAAAACTTTTTCCTCTCATTTCAGTGACAGAAAGTTCTGTAATCTGAGAGGAGCCACAAATTTCCTTCCACCCAGCTTTCCCCCAAGTCTCCTGATAAAAATGATACCTCACTTGTGTGGGTAGGCCTAGCGCCCGCGACAGGAAATGCTCCAAAACGCAACGTGGACACATCACATTTTTTTTAAAGAAAACAGAGGTGTTTTTTGCAAACTGCCTACCTGTAGATTTTGGCCTCTAGCTCAGTCGGCACCTAGGGAAACCTACCAAACCTGTGCATTTTTTAACACTAGAGACTTAGGGGAATCCAAGATGAGGTGACTTGTGGGGCTCTGACCAGGTTCTGTTACCCAGAATCCTTTGCAAATCTCAAAATTTGGCTAAAAAAATAAATTTTCCTCACATTTTGGTGACAGAAAGTTCTGGAATCAGAGAGGAGCCACAAATTTCCTTCCACCCAGTGTTACCCCAAGTCTCCCGATAAAAATGATACCTCACTTGTGTGGGTAGGCCTAGCGCCCGCGACAGGAAATGCCCCAAAACGCAACGTGGACACATCACATTTTTTGGAAAAAAACCGAGGTGTTTTTTGCAAAGTGCCTACCTGTAGATTTTGGCCTCTAGCTCAACGGGCACCTGGGGAAACCTACCAAACCTGTGCATTTCTGAAAACTAGAGACCTAGGGGAATCCAAGATGGGGTGACTTGTGGGGCTCTGACCAGGTTCTCTTACCCAGAATCCTTTGCAAACCTCAAAATTTGGCTAAAAAAATAAATTTTCCTCACATTTTGGTGACAGAAAGTTCTGGAATCAGAGAGGAGCCACAAATTTCCTTCCACCCAGTGTTACCCCAAGTCTCCAGATAAAAATGACACCTCACTTGTATGGGTAGGCCTATCGCCCGCTACAGGAAATGCCCCAAAATGCAACGTGGACACATCACATTTTTTGGAAGAAAACACAGGTGTTTTTTGCAAAGTGCCTACCTGTAGATTGTGGCCTCTAGCTCAGCCGGCACCTGGGGAAACCTACCAAACCTGTGCAGTTCTGAAAACTAGAGACCTAGGTGAACCCAAGATGGGGTGGCTTGCGGGGCTCTGACCAAGTTCTGTTACCCAGAATCCTTTGCAAACCTCAAAATTTGGCTAAAAAACAAATTTTCCTCACATTTTGGTGACAGAAAGATCTGGAATCAGAGAGGAGTCACAAATTTCCATCCACCCAGCGTTCCCCCAAGTCTCCTGATAAAAAGGATACCTCACTTGTGTGGGTAGGCCTAGCGCCCGCGACAGGAAATGCCCCAAAACGCAACGTGGACACATCACATTTTTTGAAAGAAAACAGGTATTTTTTGCAAAGTGCCTACCTGTAGATTTTGGCCTCTAGCTCAGCCAGCACCTGGGGAAACCTACCAAACCTGTGCTTTTTTGAAAACTAGAGACCTAGGTGAATCCAAGATGGGGTGGCTTGTGGGGCTCTGACCAAGTTCTGTTACCCAGAATCCTTTGCAAACCTCAAAATGTGGCTAAAAAAACAAATTTTCCTCACATTTTGGTGACAGAAAGTTCTGGAATCAGAGAGGAGTCACAAATTTCCTTCCACCCAGCGTTCCCCCAAGTCTCCTGATAAAAATGATACCTCACTTGTGTGGGTAGGCCTAGCGTCCGCGACAGGAAATGCCCCAAAACGCAACGTGGACACATCACATTTTTTGAAAGAAAACAGAGGTATTTTTTGCAAAGTGCCTACCTGTAGATTTTGGCCTCTAGCTAAGCCGGCACCTGGGGAAACCTACCAAACCTGTGCATTTCTGAAAACTAGAGACCTAGGTGAATCCAAGATGGGGTGGCTTGTGGGGCTCTGACCAAGTTCTCTTACCCAGAATCCTTTGCAAACCTCAAAATTTGGCTACAAAAACAAATTTTCCTCACATTTTGGTGACAGAAAGTTCTGGAATCAGAGAGGAGTCACAAATTTCCTTCTACCCAGCGTTCCCCCAAGTCTCCTGATAAAAATGATACCTCACTTGTGTGGGTAGGCCTAGCGTCCGCAACAGGAAATGCGCCAAAACGCAACGTGGACACATCACATTTTTTGAAAGAAAACAGAGGTATTTTTTGCAAAGTGCCTACCTGTAGATTTTGGCCTCTTGCTCAGCCGGCACCTTGGGAAACCTACCAAACCTGTGCATTTTTGAAAACTAGAGACCTAGGTGAATCCAAGATGGGGTGGCTTGTGGGGCTCTGACCAAGTTCTGTTACCCAGAATCCTTTGCAGACCTCAAAATGTGGCCAAAAAAACTAATTGTCATCACATTTTGGTGACAGAAAGTTCTGGAATCAGAGAGGAGTCACAAATTTCCTTCCACCCAGCATTCCCCCAAGTCTCCTGATAAAAATGATACCTCACTTGTGTGGGTAGGCCTAGCGCCCGCAACAGGAAATGCCCCAAAACACAAAGTGGACACATCACATTTTTTTAAAGAAAAAAGAGGTATTTTTTGCAAAGTGCCTACCTGTAGATTTTGGCCTCTAGCTCAGCCGGCACCTGGGGAAACCTACCTAACCTGTGCATTTTTGAAAACTAGAGACCTAGGGGAATCCAAGATGGGGTGACTTGTGGGGCTCTGACCAGGTTCTGTTACCCAGAATCCTTTGCAAACCTCAACTTTTGGCTAAAAAAACAAATTTTCCACTCATTTCGGTGACAGAAAGTTGTGGAATCTGAGAGGAGCCACAAATTTCCTTCAACCCACCGTTCCCACAAGTCTCCCGATAAAAATGGTACCTCACTTGTGTGGGTAGGCCTAGCGCCCACGAAAGGAAATGGCCCAAAACACAACGTGGACACATCACATTTTTTCATAGAAAACAGTGCCTACCTGTGGATTTTGGCCTCTATCTCAGCCAGCACCTGGGGAAACCCAGCAAACCAGTGCATTTTTTAGAACTAGAAACCCTTGGGAATCCAAGATGGGGTGACATGTGGGGCTCTGACCAGGTTCTGTTACCCAGAATCCTTTGCAAACATCAAAATTTGGCCAAAAAAAACAGTTTTTCCTCTCATTTCGGTGACAGAAAGTTCTGTAATCTGAGAGGAGCCACACATTTCCTTCCACGCAGCTTTCACCCAAGTCTCCTGATAAAAATGATACCTCACTTGTGTGGGTAGGCCTAGCGCCCGTGACAGGAAATACCCCAAAACGCAACGTGGACACATCACATTTTTTGGAAGAAAACAGAGGTGTTTTTTGCAAAGTGCCTACCTGTAGATTTTGGCCTCTAGCTCAGCCGGCACCTGGGGAAACCTACCAAACGTGTGCATTTCTGAAAACTAGAGACCTAGGGGAATCCAAGATGGGGTGACTTGTGGGGCTCTGACCAGGTTCTGTTACCCAGAATCCTTTGCAAACCTCATAATTTGGCTAAAAAACACATTTTCCTCACATTTTGGTGACAGAAAGTTCTGGAATCAGAGAGGAGCCACAAATTTCCTTCCACCCAGCGATCCCTCAAGTCTCCAGATAAAAATGATACCTCACTTGTGTGGGTAGGCCTAGCGCCCGCTACAGGAAATGCCCCAAAACGCAACATGGACACATCACATTTTTTTAAAGAAAACAGAGGTGTTTTTTGCAAAGTGCCTACCTGTAGATTTTGGCCTCTAGCTCAGCCGGCTCCTGGGGAAACCTACCAAACCTGTGCATTTTTGAAAACTAGAGACCTAGGTGAACCCAAGATGGGGTGGCTTGTGGGGCTCTGACCAAGTTCTGTTACCCAGAATCCTTTGCAAACCTCAGAATTTGGCTAAAAAAACTAATTTTCCTCACATTTTGGTGACAGAAAGTTCTGGAATCAGAGAGGAGTCACAAATTTCCTTCCACCCAGCGTTCCCCCAAGTCTCCTGATAAAAATGATACCTCACTTGTGTGGGTAGGCCTAGCGCCCGCGACAGGAAATGCCCCAAAACGCAACGTGGACACATCACATTTTTTGAAAGAAAACAGAGGTGTTTTTTGCAAAGTGCCTACCTGTAGATTTTGGCCTCTAGCTCAGCCGGCACCTGGGGAAATCTACCAAACCTGTGCATTTTTGAAAACTAGTGACCTAGGGGAATCTAAGATGGGGTGACTTGTGGGCCTCTGACCAGGTTCTGTTACCCAGAATCCTTTGCAAACCTCATAATTTGGCTAAAAAACACATTTTCCTCACATTTTGGTGACAGAAAGTTCTGGAATCAGATAGGAGCCACAAGTTTCCTTCCACCCAGCGTTCCCTCAAGTCTCCAGATAAAAATGATACCTAACTTGTGTGAGTAGGCCTAGCGACCGCTACAGGAAGTGCCCCAAAACGCAACGTGGACACATCACATTTTTTTTAAAGAAAACAGAGGTGTTTTTTGCAAAGTGCCTACCTGTAGATTTTGGCCTCTAGCTAAGCCGGCACCTGGGGAAACCTACCAAACCTCTGCATTTTTTAAAACTAGAGACCTAGGTGAATCCATGATGGGGTGGCTTGTGGGGCTCTGACCAAGTTCTGTTACCCAGAATCCTTTGCAAACCTCAAAATTTGGCTAAAAAAACAAATTTTCCTCACATTTTGGTGACAGAAAGTTCTGGAATCAGAGAGGAGCCACAAATTTCCTTCCACCCAGCGTTACCCCAAGTCTCCAGATAAAAATGATCCCTCACTTGTGTGGGAGGCCTAGTGCCCGCGACAGGAAATGCCCCAAAACGCAACGTGGACACATCACATTTTTTGAAAGAAAACAGAGGAGTTTTTTGCAAAGTGCCTACCTGTAGATTTTGGCCTCTAGCTCAGCCGGCACCTGGGAAAACCTACCAAACCTGTGCATTTTTTAACACTAGAGACTTAGGGGAATCCAAGATGAGGTGACTTGTGGGGCTCTGACCAGGTTCTGTTACCCAGAATCCTTTGCAAAACTCAAAATTTGGCTAAAAAAACAAATTTTCCTCACATTTTGGTGACAGAAAGTTCTGGAATCAGAGAGGAGTCACAAATTTCCTTCCACCCAGCGTTCCCCCAAGTCTCCTGATAAAAATGATACCTCACTTGTTTGGGTAGGCCTAGCGCCCGCGACAGGAAATGCCCCAAAACGCAACGTGGACACATCACATTTTTTGAAAGAAAACAGAGGTATTTTTTGCAAAGTGCCTACCTGTAGATTGTGGCCTCTAGCTCAGCCGGCACCTGGGGAAACCTACCAAACCTGTGCATTTTTGAAAACTAGAGACCTAGGTGAATCCAAGATGGGGTGGCTTGTGGGGCTCTGACCAAGTTCTGTTACCCAGAATCCTTTGCAGACCTCAAAATTTGGCCAAAAAAACAAGTTTTCATCACATTTTGGTGACAGAAAGTTCTTGAATCAGAGAGGAGTCACAAATTTCCTTCCAGCCAGCGTTGCCCCAGGTCTCCTGATAAAAATGATACCTCACTTGTGTGGGTAGGCCTAGCGCCCATGACAGGAAATGCCCCAAAACACAAAGTGGACACATCACATTTTTTGAAAGAAAACAGAGGTGTTTTTTGCAAAGTGCCTACCTGTAGATTTTGGCCTCTAGCTCAGCCGGCACCTGGGGAAACCTACCAAACCTGTGCATTTTTGAAAACTAGAGACCTAGGGGAATCCAAGATGGGGTGACTTGTGGGGCTCTGACCAGGTTCTGTTACCCAGAATCCTTTGCAAACCTCAACATTTGGCTAAAAAAACAAATTGTCCACTCATTTCGGTGACAGAAAGTTGTGGAATCTGAGAGGAGCCACAAATTTCCTTCAACCCAGCGTTCCCACAAGTCTCCCGATAAAAATGGTACCTCACTTGTGTGGGTAGGCCTAGCGCCCACGAAAGGAAATGGCCCAAAACACAACGTGGACAAATCACATTTTTTCATAGAAAACAGTGCTACCTGTGGATTTTGGCCTCTATCTCAGCCAGCACCTGGGGAAACCCAGCAAACCAGCGCATTTTTTAAAACTAGAAACCCAGGGGAATCCAAGATGGGGTGACATGTGGGGCTCTGACCAGGTTCTGTTACCCAGAATCCTTTGCAAACATCAACATTTGGCCAAAAAAACACTTTTTCCTCTCATTTCGGTGACAGAAAGTTCTGGAATCTGAGAGGAGCCACACATTTCCTTCCACCCAGCTTTCCCCCAAGTCTCCTGATAAAAATGATACGTCACTTGTGTGGGTAGGCCTAGCGCCCGCGACAGGAAATGCTCCAAAAACGCAACGTGGACACATCACATTTTTTTAAAGAAAACAGAGGTGTTTTTTGCAAAGTGCCTACCTGTAGATTTTGGCCTCTAGCTCAGCCGGCACCTAGGGAAACCTACCAAACCTGTGCATTTTTTAACACTAGAGACCTAGGGGAATCCAAGATGGGGTGACTTGTGGGGCTCTAACCAGGTTCTGTTACCCAGAATCCTTTGCAAACCTCAACATTTGGCTAAAAAAACAAATTGTCCACTCATTTCGGTGACAGAAAGTTGTGGAATCTGAGAGGAGCCACAAATTTCCTTCAACCCAGCGTTCCCACAAGTCTCCCGATAAAAATGGTACCTCACTTGTGTGGGTAGGCCTAGCGCCCACGAAAGGAAATGGCCCAAAACACAACGTGGACAAATCACATTTTTTCATAGAAAACAGTGCTACCTGTGGATTTTGGCCTCTATCTCAGCCAGCACCTGGGGAAACCCAGCAAACCAGCGCATTTTTTAAAACTAGAAACCCAGGGGAATCCAAGATGGGGTGACATGTGGGGCTCTGACCAGGTTCTGTTACCCAGAATCCTTTGCAAACATCAAAATTTGGCCAAAAAAAAAAACTTTTTCCTCTCATTTCAGTGACAGAAAGTTCTGTAATCTGAGAGGAGCCACAAATTTCCTTCCACCCAGCTTTCCCCCAAGTCTCCTGATAAAAATGATACCTCACTTGTGTGGGTAGGCCTAGCGCCCGCGACAGGAAATGCTCCAAAACGCAACGTGGACACATCACATTTTTTTTAAAGAAAACAGAGGTGTTTTTTGCAAACTGCCTACCTGTAGATTTTGGCCTCTAGCTCAGTCGGCACCTAGGGAAACCTACCAAACCTGTGCATTTTTTAACACTAGAGACTTAGGGGAATCCAAGATGAGGTGACTTGTGGGGCTCTGACCAGGTTCTGTTACCCAGAATCCTTTGCAAATCTCAAAATTTGGCTAAAAAAATAAATTTTCCTCACATTTTGGTGACAGAAAGTTCTGGAATCAGAGAGGAGCCACAAATTTCCTTCCACCCAGTGTTACCCCAAGTCTCCCGATAAAAATGATACCTCACTTGTGTGGGTAGGCCTAGCGCCCGCGACAGGAAATGCCCCAAAACGCAACGTGGACACATCACATTTTTTGGAAAAAAACCGAGGTGTTTTTTGCAAAGTGCCTACCTGTAGATTTTGGCCTCTAGCTCAACGGGCACCTGGGGAAACCTACCAAACCTGTGCATTTCTGAAAACTAGAGACCTAGGGGAATCCAAGATGGGGTGACTTGTGGGGCTCTGACCAGGTTCTCTTACCCAGAATCCTTTGCAAACCTCAAAATTTGGCTAAAAAAATAAATTTTCCTCACATTTTGGTGACAGAAAGTTCTGGAATCAGAGAGGAGCCACAAATTTCCTTCCACCCAGTGTTACCCCAAGTCTCCAGATAAAAATGACACCTCACTTGTATGGGTAGGCCTATCGCCCGCTACAGGAAATGCCCCAAAATGCAACGTGGACACATCACATTTTTTGGAAGAAAACACAGGTGTTTTTTGCAAAGTGCCTACCTGTAGATTGTGGCCTCTAGCTCAGCCGGCACCTGGGGAAACCTACCAAACCTGTGCAGTTCTGAAAACTAGAGACCTAGGTGAACCCAAGATGGGGTGGCTTGTGGGGCTCTGACCAAGTTCTGTTACCCAGAATCCTTTGCAAACCTCAAAATTTGGCTAAAAAACAAATTTTCCTCACATTTTGGTGACAGAAAGATCTGGAATCAGAGAGGAGTCACAAATTTCCATCCACCCAGCGTTCCCCCAAGTCTCCTGATAAAAAGGATACCTCACTTGTGTGGGTAGGCCTAGCGCCCGCGACAGGAAATGCCCCAAAACGCAACGTGGACACATCACATTTTTTGAAAGAAAACAGGTATTTTTTGCAAAGTGCCTACCTGTAGATTTTGGCCTCTAGCTCAGCCAGCACCTGGGGAAACCTACCAAACCTGTGCTTTTTTGAAAACTAGAGACCTAGGTGAATCCAAGATGGGGTGGCTTGTGGGGCTCTGACCAAGTTCTGTTACCCAGAATCCTTTGCAAACCTCAAAATGTGGCTAAAAAAACAAATTTTCCTCAAATTTTGGTGACAGAAAGTTCTGGAATCAGAGAGGAGTCACAAATTTCCTTCCACCCAGCGTTCCCCCAAGTCTCCTGATAAAAATGATACCTCACTTGTGTGGGTAGGCCTAGCGCCCGCGACAGGAAATGCCCCAAAACGCAACGTGGACACATCACATTTTTTGAAAGAAAACAGAGGTATTTTTTGCAAAGTGCCTACCTGTAGATTTTGGCCTCTAGCTAAGCCGGCACCTGGGGAAACCTACCAAACCTGTGCATTTCTGAAAACTAGAGACCTAGGTGAATCCAAGATGGGGTGGCTTGTGGGGCTCTGACCAAGTTCTCTTACCCAGAATCCTTTGCAAACCTCAAAATTTGGCTACAAAAACAAATTTTCCTCACATTTTGGTGACAGAAAGTTCTGGAATCAGAGAGGAGTCACAAATTTCCTTCTACCCAGCGTTCCCCCAAGTCTCCTGATAAAAATGATACCTCACTTGTGTGGGTAGGCCTAGCGTCCGCAACAGGAAATGCGCCAAAACGCAACGTGGACACATCACATTTTTTGAAAGAAAACAGAGGTATTTTTTGCAAAGTGCCTACCTGTAGATTTTGGCCTCTTGCTCAGCCGGCACCTTGGGAAACCTACCAAACCTGTGCATTTTTGAAAACTAGAGACCTAGGTGAATCCAAGATGGGGTGGCTTGTGGGGCTCTGACCAAGTTCTGTTACCCAGAATCCTTTGCAGACCTCAAAATGTGGCCAAAAAAACTAATTGTCATCACATTTTGGTGACAGAAAGTTCTGGAATCAGAGAGGAGTCACAAATTTCCTTCCACCCAGCATTCCCCCAAGTCTCCTGATAAAAATGATACCTCACTTGTGTGGGTAGGCCTAGCGCCCGCAACAGGAAATGCCCCAAAACACAAAGTGGACACATCACATTTTTTGAAAGAAAAAAGAGGTATTTTTTGCAAAGTGCCTACCTGTAGATTTTGGCCGCTAGCTCAGCCGGCACCTGGGGAAACCTACCTAACCTGTGCATTTTTGAAAACTAGAGACCTAGGGGAATCCAAGATGGGGTGACTTGTGGGGCTCTGACCAGGTTCTGTTACCCAGAATCCTTTGCAAACCTCAACTTTTGGCTAAAAAAACAAATTTTCCACTCATTTCGGTGACAGAAAGTTGTGGAATCTGAGAGGAGCCACAAATTTCCTTCAACCCACCGTTCCCACAAGTCTCCCGATAAAAATGGTACCTCACTTGTGTGGGTAGGCCTAGCGCCCACGAAAGGAAATGGCCCAAAACACAACGTGGACACATCACATTTTTTCATAGAAAACAGTGCCTACCTGTGGATTTTGGCCTCTATCTCAGCCAGCACCTGGGGAAACCCAGCAAACCAGTGCATTTTTTAGAACTAGAAACCCTTGGGAATCCAAGATGGGGTGACATGTGGGGCTCTGACCAGGTTCTGTTACCCAGAATCCTTTGCAAACATCAAAATTTGGCCAAAAAAAACAGTTTTTCCTCTCATTTCGGTGACAGAAAGTTCTGTAATCTGAGAGGAGCCACACATTTCCTTCCACGCAGCTTTCACCCAAGTCTCCTGATAAAAATGATACCTCACTTGTGTGGGTAGGCCTAGCGCCCGTGACAGGAAATACCCCAAAACGCAACGTGGACACATCACATTTTTTGGAAGAAAACAGAGGTGTTTTTTGCAAAGTGCCTACCTGTAGATTTTGGCCTCTAGCTCAGCCGGCACCTGGGGAAACCTACCAAACGTGTGCATTTCTGAAAACTAGAGACCTAGGGGAATCCAAGATGGGGTGACTTGTGGGGCTCTGACCAGGTTCTGTTACCCAGAATCCTTTGCAAACCTCATAATTTGGCTAAAAAACACATTTTCCTCACATTTTGGTGACAGAAAGTTCTGGAATCAGAGAGGAGCCACAAATTTCCTTCCACCCAGCGATCCCTCAAGTCTCCAGATAAAAATGATACCTCACTTGTGTGGGTAGGCCTAGCGCCCGCTACAGGAAATGCCCCAAAACGCAACATGGACACATCACATTTTTTTAAAGAAAACAGAGGTGTTTTTTGCAAAGTGCCTACCTGTAGATTTTGGCCTCTAGCTCAGCCGGCTCCTGGGGAAACCTACCAAACCTGTGCATTTTTGAAAACTAGAGACCTAGGTGAACCCAAGATGGGGTGGCTTGTGGGGCTCTGACCAAGTTCTGTTACCCAGAATCCTTTGCAAACCTCAGAATTTGGCTAAAAAAACTAATTTTCCTCACATTTTGGTGACAGAAAGTTCTGGAATCAGAGAGGAGTCACAAATTTCCTTCCACCCAGCGTTCCCCCAAGTCTCCTGATAAAAATGATACCTCACTTGTGTGGGTAGGCCTAGCGCCCGCGACAGGAAATGCCCCAAAACGCAACGTGGACACATCACATTTTTTGAAAGAAAACAGAGGTGTTTTTTGCAAAGTGCCTACCTGTAGATTTTGGCCTCTAGCTCAGCCGGCACCTGGGGAAACCTACCAAACCTGTGCATTTTTGAAAACTAGTGACCTAGGGGAATCTAAGATGGGGTGACTTGTGGGCCTCTGACCAGGTTCTGTTACCCAGAATCCTTTGCAAACCTCATAATTTGGCTAAAAAACACATTTTCCTCACATTTTGGTGACAGAAAGTTCTGGAATCAGATAGGAGCCACAAGTTTCCTTCCACCCAGCGTTCCCTCAAGTCTCCAGATAAAAATGATACCTAACTTGTGTGAGTAGGCCTAGCGACCGCTACAGGAAGTGCCCCAAAACGCAACGTGGACACATCACATTTTTTTTAAAGAAAACAGAGGTGTTTTTTGCAAAGTGCCTACCTGTAGATTTTGGCCTCTAGCTAAGCCGGCACCTGGGGAAACCTACCAAACCTCTGCATTTTTTAAAACTAGAGACCTAGGTGAATCCATGATGGGGTGGCTTGTGGGGCTCTGACCAAGTTCTGTTACCCAGAATCCTTTGCAAACCTCAAAATTTGGCTAAAAAAACAAATTTTCCTCACATTTTGGTGACAGAAAGTTCTGGAATCAGAGAGGAGCCACAAATTTCCTTCCACCCAGCGTTACCCCAAGTCTCCAGATAAAAATGATCCCTCACTTGTGTGGGAGGCCTAGTGCCCGCGACAGGAAATGCCCCAAAACGCAACGTGGACACATCACATTTTTTTAAAGAAAACAGAGGAGTTTTTTGCAAAGTGCCTACCTGTAGATTTTGGCCTCTAGCTCAGCCGGCACCTGGGAAAACCTACCAAACCTGTGCATTTTTTAACACTAGAGACTTAGGGGAATCCAAGATGAGGTGACTTGTGGGGCTCTGACCAGGTTCTGTTACCCAGAATCCTTTGCAAAACTCAAAATTTGGCTAAAAAAACAAATTTTCCTCACATTTTGGTGACAGAAAGTTCTGGAATCAGAGAGGAGTCACAAATTTCCTTCCACCCAGCGTTCCCCCAAGTCTCCTGATAAAAATGATACCTCACTTGTTTGGGTAGGCCTAGCGCCCGCGACAGGAAATGCCCCAAAACGCAACGTGGACACATCACATTTTTTGAAAGAAAACAGAGGTATTTTTTGCAAAGTGCCTACCTGTAGATTGTGGCCTCTAGCTCAGCCGGCACCTGGGGAAACCTACCAAACCTGTGCATTTTTGAAAACTAGAGACCTAGGTGAATCCAAGATGGGGTGGCTTGTGGGGCTCTGACCAAGTTCTGTTACCCAGAATCCTTTGCAGACCTCAAAATTTGGCCAAAAAAACAAGTTTTCATCACATTTTGGTGACAGAAAGTTCTTGAATCAGAGAGGAGTCACAAATTTCCTTCCAGCCAGCGTTGCCCCAGGTCTCCTGATAAAAATGATACCTCACTTGTGTGGGTAGGCCTAGCGCCCATGACAGGAAATGCCCCAAAACACAAAGTGGACACATCACATTTTTTGAAAGAAAACAGAGGTGTTTTTTGCAAAGTGCCTACCTGTAGATTTTGGCCTCTAGCTCAGCCGGCACCTGGGGAAACCTACCAAACCTGTGCATTTTTGAAAACTAGAGACCTAGGGGAATCCAAGATGGGGTGACTTGTGGGGCTCTGACCAGGTTCTGTTACCCAGAATCCTTTGCAAACCTCAACATTTGGCTAAAAAAACAAATTGTCCACTCATTTCGGTGACAGAAAGTTGTGGAATCTGAGAGGAGCCACAAATTTCCTTCAACCCAGCGTTCCCACAAGTCTCCCGATAAAAATGGTACCTCACTTGTGTGGGTAGGCCTAGCGCCCACGAAAGGAAATGGCCCAAAACTCAACGTGGACAAATCACATTTTTTCATAGAAAACAGTGCTACCTGTGGATTTTGGCCTCTATCTCAGCCAGCACCTGGGGAAACCCAGCAAACCAGCGCATTTTTTAAAACTAGAAACCCAGGGGAATCCAAGATGGGGTGACATGTGGGGCTCTGACCAGGTTCTGTTACCCAGAATCCTTTGCAAACATCAACATTTGGCCAAAAAAACACTTTTTCCTCTCATTTCGGTGACAGAAAGTTCTGGAATCTGAGAGGAGCCACACATTTCCTTCCACCCAGCTTTCCCCCAAGTCTCCTGATAAAAATGATACGTCACTTGTGTGGGTAGGCCTAGCGCCCGCGACAGGAAATGCTCCAAAAACGCAACGTGGACACATCACATTTTTTTAAAGAAAACAGAGGTGTTTTTTGCAAAGTGCCTACCTGTAGATTTTGGCCTCTAGCTCAGCCGGCACCTAGGGAAACCTACCAAACCTGTGCATTTTTTAACACTAGAGACCTAGGGGAATCCAAGATGGGGTGACTTGTGGGGCTCTAACCAGGTTCTGTTACCCAGAATCCTTTGCAAACCTCAACATTTGGCTAAAAAACAAATTTTCCACTCATTTCGGTGACAGAAAGTTGTGGAATCTGAGAGGAGCCACAAAGTTCCTTCAACCCAGCGTTCCCCCAAGTCTCCCGATAAAAATGGTACCTCACTTGTGTGGGTAAGCCTAGCGCCCACGAAAAGAAATGGCCCAAAACACAACGTGGACACATCACATTTTTTAATAGAAAACAGTGCCTACCTGTGGATTTTGGCCCCTAGCTCAGCCAGCACCTGGGGAACCTAGCAAACCAGTGCATTTTTGAAAACTAGAAACCCAGGGGAATCCAAGATGGGGTGACGTGTGGGGCTCTGACCAGGTTCTGTTACCCAGAATCCTTTGCAAACATCAAAATTTGGCCAAAAAAAACACTTTTTCCTCTCATTTCGGTGACAGAAAGTTCTGGAATCTGAGAGGAGCCACAAATTTCCTTCCACCCAGCGTTACCCCAAGTCTCCCGATAAAAATGATACCTCACTTGTGTGGGTAGGCCTAGTGCCCGTGACAGGAAATACCCCAAAACGCAACGTTGACACATCACATTTTTTGGAAGAAAACAGAGGTGTTTTTTGCAAAGTGCCTACCTGTAGATTTTGGCCTCTAGCTCAGCCGGCACCTGGGGAAACCTACCAAACCTGTGCATTTCTGAAAACTAGAGACCTAGGGGAATCCAAGATGGGGTGACTTGTGGGGCTCTGACCAGGTTCTGTTACCCAGAATCCTTTGCAAACCTCATAATTTGGCTAAAAAACACATTTTCCTCACATTTTGGTGACAGAAAGTTCTGGAATCAGAGAGGAGCCACAAATTTCCTTCCACCCAGCGATCCCTCAAGTCTCCAGATAAAAATTATACCTCACTTGTGTGGGTAGGCCTAGCGCCCGCTACAGGAAATGCCCCAAAACGCAACATGGACACATCACATTTTTTTAAAGAAAACAGAGGTGTTTTTTGCAAAGTGCCTACCTGTAGATTTTGGCCTCTAGCTCAGCTGGCACCTGGGGAAACCTACCAAACCTGTGCATTTTTGAAAACTAGTGACCTAGGGGAATCTAAGATGGCGTGACTTGTGGGGCTCTGACCAGGTTCTGTTACCCAGAATCCTTTGCAAACCTCATAATTTGGCTAAAAAACACATTTTCCTCACATTTTGGTGACAGAAAGTTCTGGAATCAGAGAGGAACCACAAGTTTCCTTCAACCCAGCGTTCCCTCAAGTCTCCAGATAAAAATGATACCTCACTTGTGTGAGTAGGCCTAGCGCCCGCGACAGGAAATGCCCCAAAACGCAACGTGGACACATCACATTTTTTTAAAGAAAACAGAGGTATTTTTTGCAAAGTGCCTACCTGTAGATTGTGGCCTCTAGCTCAGCCGGCACCTGGGGAAACCTACCAAACCTGTGCATTTTTGAAAACTAGAGACCTAGGTGAATCCAAGATGGGGTGGCTTGTGGGGCTCTGACCAAGTTCTGTTACCCAGAATCCTTTGCAGACCTCAAAATTTGGCCAAAAAAACAAGTTTTCATCACATTTTGGTGATAGAAAGTTCTTGAATCAGAGAGGAGTCACAAATTTCCTTCCAGCCAGCGTTCCCTCAAGTCTCCAGATAAAAATGATACCTCACTTGTGTGGGTAGGCCTAGCGCCCGTGACAGGAAATGCCCCAAAACACAAAGTGGACACATCACATTTTTTGAAAGAAAACAGAGGTGTTTTTTGCAAAGTGCCTACCTGTAGATTTTGGCCTCTAGCTCAGCCGGCACCTGGGGAAACCTACCAAACCTGTGCATTTTTGAAAACTAGAGACCTAGGGGAATCCAAGATGGGGTGACTTGTGGGGCTCTGACCAGGTTCTGTTACCCAGAATCCTTTGCAAACCTCAACATTTGGCTAAAAAAACAAATTGTCCACTCATTTCGGTGACAGAAAGTTGTGGAATCTGAGAGGAGCCACAAATTTCCTTCAACCCAGCGTTCCCACAAGTCTCCCGATAAAAATGGTACCTCACTTGTGTGGGTAGGCCTAGCGCCCACGAAAGGAAATGGCCCAAAACACAACGTGGACACATCACATTTTTTCATAGAAAACAGTGCTACCTGTGGATTTTGGCCTCTATCTCAGCCAGCACCTGGGGAAACCCAGCAAACCAGCGCATTTTTTAAAACTAGAAACCCAGGGGAATCCAAGATGGGGTGACATGTGGGGCTCTGACCAGGTTCTGTTACCCAGAATCCTTTGCAAACATCAAAATTTGGCCAAAAAAAACACTTTTTCCTCTCATTTCGGTGACAGAAAGTTCTGGAATCTGAGAGGAGCCACACATTTCCTTCCACCCAGCTTTCCCCCAAGTCTCCTGATAAAAATGATACGTCACTTGTGTGGGTAGGCCTAGCGCCCGCGACAGGAAATGCCCCAAAACGCAACGTGGACACATCACATTTTTTGAAAGAAAACAGAGGTATTTTTTGCAAAGTGCCTACCTGTAGATTGTGGCCTCTAGCTCAGCCGGCACCTGGGGAAACCTACCAAACCTGTGCATTTTTGAAAACTAGAGACCTAGGTGAATCCAAGATGGGGTGGCTTGTGGGGCTCTGACCAAGTTCTGTTACCCAGAATCCTTTGCAGACCTCAAAATTTGGCCAAAAAAACAAGTTTTCATCACATTTTGGTGACAGAAAGTTCTTGAATCAGAGAGGAGTCACAAATTTCCTTCCAGCCAGCGTTGCCCCAGGTCTCCTGATAAAAATGATACCTCACTTGTGTGGGTAGGCCTAGCGCCCATGACAGGAAATGCCCCAAAACACAAAGTGGACACATCACATTTTTTGAAAGAAAACAGAGGTGTTTTTTGCAAAGTGCCTACCTGTAGATTTTGGCCTCTAGCTCAGCCGGCACCTGGGGAAACCTACCAAACCTGTGCATTTTTGAAAACTAGAGACCTAGGGGAATCCAAGATGGGGTGACTTGTGGGGCTCTGACCAGGTTCTGTTACCCAGAATCCTTTGCAAACCTCAACATTTGGCTAAAAAAACAAATTGTCCACTCATTTCGGTGACAGAAAGTTGTGGAATCTGAGAGGAGCCACAAATTTCCTTCAACCCAGCGTTCCCACAAGTCTCCCGATAAAAATGGTACCTCACTTGTGTGGGTAGGCCTAGCGCCCACGAAAGGAAATGGCCCAAAACACAACGTGGACAAATCACATTTTTTCATAGAAAACAGTGCTACCTGTGGATTTTGGCCTCTATCTCAGCCAGCACCTGGGGAAACCCAGCAAACCAGCGCATTTTTTAAAACTAGAAACCCAGGGGAATCCAAGATGGGGTGACATGTGGGGCTCTGACCAGGTTCTGTTACCCAGAATCCTTTGCAAACATCAACATTTGGCCAAAAAAACACTTTTTCCTCTCATTTCGGTGACAGAAAGTTCTGGAATCTGAGAGGAGCCACACATTTCCTTCCACCCAGCTTTCCCCCAAGTCTCCTGATAAAAATGATACGTCACTTGTGTGGGTAGGCCTAGCGCCCGCGACAGGAAATGCTCCAAAAACGCAACGTGGACACATCACATTTTTTTAAAGAAAACAGAGGTGTTTTTTGCAAAGTGCCTACCTGTAGATTTTGGCCTCTAGCTCAGCCGGCACCTAGGGAAACCTACCAAACCTGTGCATTTTTTAACACTAGAGACCTAGGGGAATCCAAGATGGGGTGACTTGTGGGGCTCTAACCAGGTTCTGTTACCCAGAATCCTTTGCAAACCTCAACATTTGGCTAAAAAAACAAATTGTCCACTCATTTCGGTGACAGAAAGTTGTGGAATCTGAGAGGAGCCACAAATTTCCTTCAACCCAGCGTTCCCACAAGTCTCCCGATAAAAATGGTACCTCACTTGTGTGGGTAGGCCTAGCGCCCACGAAAGGAAATGGCCCAAAACACAACGTGGACAAATCACATTTTTTCATAGAAAACAGTGCTACCTGTGGATTTTGGCCTCTATCTCAGCCAGCACCTGGGGAAACCCAGCAAACCAGCGCATTTTTTAAAACTAGAAACCCAGGGGAATCCAAGATGGGGTGACATGTGGGGCTCTGACCAGGTTCTGTTACCCAGAATCCTTTGCAAACATCAAAATTTGGCCAAAAAAAAAAACTTTTTCCTCTCATTTCAGTGACAGAAAGTTCTGTAATCTGAGAGGAGCCACAAATTTCCTTCCACCCAGCTTTCCCCCAAGTCTCCTGATAAAAATGATACCTCACTTGTGTGGGTAGGCCTAGCGCCCGCGACAGGAAATGCTCCAAAACGCAACGTGGACACATCACATTTTTTTTAAAGAAAACAGAGGTGTTTTTTGCAAACTGCCTACCTGTAGATTTTGGCCTCTAGCTCAGTCGGCACCTAGGGAAACCTACCAAACCTGTGCATTTTTTAACACTAGAGACTTAGGGGAATCCAAGATGAGGTGACTTGTGGGGCTCTGACCAGGTTCTGTTACCCAGAATCCTTTGCAAATCTCAAAATTTGGCTAAAAAAATAAATTTTCCTCACATTTTGGTGACAGAAAGTTCTGGAATCAGAGAGGAGCCACAAATTTCCTTCCACCCAGTGTTACCCCAAGTCTCCCGATAAAAATGATACCTCACTTGTGTGGGTAGGCCTAGCGCCCGCGACAGGAAATGCCCCAAAACGCAACGTGGACACATCACATTTTTTGGAAAAAAACCGAGGTGTTTTTTGCAAAGTGCCTACCTGTAGATTTTGGCCTCTAGCTCAACGGGCACCTGGGGAAACCTACCAAACCTGTGCATTTCTGAAAACTAGAGACCTAGGGGAATCCAAGATGGGGTGACTTGTGGGGCTCTGACCAGGTTCTCTTACCCAGAATCCTTTGCAAACCTCAAAATTTGGCTAAAAAAATAAATTTTCCTCACATTTTGGTGACAGAAAGTTCTGGAATCAGAGAGGAGCCACAAATTTCCTTCCACCCAGTGTTACCCCAAGTCTCCAGATAAAAATGACACCTCACTTGTATGGGTAGGCCTATCGCCCGCTACAGGAAATGCCCCAAAATGCAACGTGGACACATCACATTTTTTGGAAGAAAACACAGGTGTTTTTTGCAAAGTGCCTACCTGTAGATTGTGGCCTCTAGCTCAGCCGGCACCTGGGGAAACCTACCAAACCTGTGCAGTTCTGAAAACTAGAGACCTAGGTGAACCCAAGATGGGGTGGCTTGTGGGGCTCTGACCAAGTTCTGTTACCCAGAATCCTTTGCAAACCTCAAAATTTGGCTAAAAAACAAATTTTCCTCACATTTTGGTGACAGAAAGATCTGGAATCAGAGAGGAGTCACAAATTTCCATCCACCCAGCGTTCCCCCAAGTCTCCTGATAAAAAGGATACCTCACTTGTGTGGGTAGGCCTAGCGCCCGCGACAGGAAATGCCCCAAAACGCAACGTGGACACATCACATTTTTTGAAAGAAAACAGGTATTTTTTGCAAAGTGCCTACCTGTAGATTTTGGCCTCTAGCTCAGCCAGCACCTGGGGAAACCTACCAAACCTGTGCTTTTTTGAAAACTAGAGACCTAGGTGAATCCAAGATGGGGTGGCTTGTGGGGCTCTGACCAAGTTCTGTTACCCAGAATCCTTTGCAAACCTCAAAATGTGGCTAAAAAAACAAATTTTCCTCACATTTTGGTGACAGAAAGTTCTGGAATCAGAGAGGAGTCACAAATTTCCTTCCACCCAGCGTTCCCCCAAGTCTCCTGATAAAAATGATACCTCACTTGTGTGGGTAGGCCTAGCGCCCGCGACAGGAAATGCCCCAAAACGCAACGTGGACACATCACATTTTTTGAAAGAAAACAGAGGTATTTTTTGCAAAGTGCCTACCTGTAGATTTTGGCCTCTAGCTAAGCCGGCACCTGGGGAAACCTACCAAACCTGTGCATTTCTGAAAACTAGAGACCTAGGTGAATCCAAGATGGGGTGGCTTGTGGGGCTCTGACCAAGTTCTCTTACCCAGAATCCTTTGCAAACCTCAAAATTTGGCTACAAAAACAAATTTTCCTCACATTTTGGTGACAGAAAGTTCTGGAATCAGAGAGGAGTCACAAATTTCCTTCTACCCAGCGTTCCCCCAAGTCTCCTGATAAAAATGATACCTCACTTGTGTGGGTAGGCCTAGCGTCCGCAACAGGAAATGCGCCAAAATGCAACGTGGACACATCACATTTTTTGAAAGAAAACAGAGGTATTTTTTGCAAAGTGCCTACCTGTAGATTTTGGCCTCTTGCTCAGCCGGCACCTTGGGAAACCTACCAAACCTGTGCATTTTTGAAAACTAGAGACCTAGGTGAATCCAAGATGGGGTGGCTTGTGGGGCTCTGACCAAGTTCTGTTACCCAGAATCCTTTGCAGACCTCAAAATGTGGCCAAAAAAACTAATTGTCATCACATTTTGGTGACAGAAAGTTCTGGAATCAGAGAGGAGTCACAAATTTCCTTCCACCCAGCATTCCCCTAAGTCTCCTGATAAAAATGATACCTCACTTGTGTGGGTAGGCCTAGCGCCCGCAACAGGAAATGCCCCAAAACACAAAGTGGACACATCACATTTTTTGAAAGAAAAAAGAGGTATTTTTTGCAAAGTGCCTACCTGTAGATTTTGGCCGCTAGCTCAGCCGGCACCTGGGGAAACCTACCTAACCTGTGCATTTTTGAAAACTAGAGACCTAGGGGAATCCAAGATGGAGTGACTTGTGGGGCTCTGACCAGGTTCTGTTACCCAGAATCCTTTGCAAACCTCAACTTTTGGCTAAAAAAACAAATTTTCCACTCATTTCGGTGACAGAAAGTTGTGGAATCTGAGAGGAGCCACAAATTTCCTTCAACCCACCGTTCCCACAAGTCTCCCGATAAAAATGGTACCTCACTTGTGTGGGTAGGCCTAGCGCCCACGAAAGGAAATGGCCCAAAACACAACGTGGACACATCACATTTTTTCATAGAAAACAGTGCCTACCTGTGGATTTTGGCCTCTATCTCAGCCAGCACCTGGGGAAACCCAGCAAACCAGTGCATTTTTTAGAACTAGAAACCCTTGGGAATCCAAGATGGGGTGACATGTGGGGCTCTGACCAGGTTCTGTTACCCAGAATCCTTTGCAAACATCAAAATTTGGCCAAAAAAAACAGTTTTTCCTCTCATTTCGGTGACAGAAAGTTCTGTAATCTGAGAGGAGCCACACATTTCCTTCCACGCAGCTTTCACCCAAGTCTCCTGATAAAAATGATACCTCACTTGTGTGGGTAGGCCTAGCGCCCGTGACAGGAAATACCCCAAAACGCAACGTGGACACATCACATTTTTTGGAAGAAAACAGAGGTGTTTTTTGCAAAGTGCCTACCTGTAGATTTTGGCCTCTAGCTCAGCCGGCACCTGGGGAAACCTACCAAACGTGTGCATTTCTGAAAACTAGAGACCTAGGGGAATCCAAGATGGGGTGACTTGTGGGGCTCTGACCAGGTTCTGTTACCCAGAATCCTTTGCAAACCTCATAATTTGGCTAAAAAACACATTTTCCTCACATTTTGGTGACAGAAAGTTCTGGAATCAGAGAGGAGCCACAAATTTCCTTCCACCCAGCGATCCCTCAAGTCTCCAGATAAAAATGATACCTCACTTGTGTGGGTAGGCCTAGCGCCCGCTACAGGAAATGCCCCAAAACGCAACATGGACACATCACATTTTTTTAAAGAAAACAGAGGTGTTTTTTGCAAAGTGCCTACCTGTAGATTTTGGCCTCTAGCTCAGCCGGCTCCTGGGGAAACCTACCAAACCTGTGCATTTTTGAAAACTAGAGACCTAGGTGAACCCAAGATGGGGTGGCTTGTGGGGCTCTGACCAAGTTCTGTTACCCAGAATCCTTTGCAAACCTCAGAATTTGGCTAAAAAAACTAATTTTCCTCACATTTTGGTGACAGAAAGTTCTGGAATCAGAGAGGAGTCACAAATTTCCTTCCACCCAGCGTTCCCCCAAGTCTCCTGATAAAAATGATACCTCACTTGTGTGGGTAGGCCTAGCGCCCGCGACAGGAAATGCCCCAAAACGCAACGTGGACACATCACATTTTTTGAAAGAAAACAGAGGTGTTTTTTGCAAAGTGCCTACCTGTAGATTTTGGCCTCTAGCTCAGCCGGCACCTGGGGAAACCTACCAAACCTGTGCATTTTTGAAAACTAGTGACCTAGGGGAATCTAAGATGGGGTGACTTGTGGGCCTCTGACCAGGTTCTGTTACCCAGAATCCTTTGCAAACCTCATAATTTGGCTAAAAAACACATTTTCCTCACATTTTGGTGACAGAAAGTTCTGGAATCAGATAGGAGCCACAAGTTTCCTTCCACCCAGCGTTCCCTCAAGTCTCCAGATAAAAATGATACCTAACTTGTGTGAGTAGGCCTAGCGACCGCTACAGGAAGTGCCCCAAAACGCAACGTGGACACATCACATTTTTTTTAAAGAAAACAGAGGTGTTTTTTGCAAAGTGCCTACCTGTAGATTTTGGCCTCTAGCTAAGCCGGCACCTGGGGAAACCTACCAAACCTCTGCATTTTTTAAAACTAGAGACCTAGGTGAATCCATGATGGGGTGGCTTGTGGGGCTCTGACCAAGTTCTGTTACCCAGAATCCTTTGCAAACCTCAAAATTTGGCTAAAAAAACAAATTTTCCTCACATTTTGGTGACAGAAAGTTCTGGAATCAGAGAGGAGCCACAAATTTCCTTCCACCCAGCGTTACCCCAAGTCTCCAGATAAAAATGATCCCTCACTTGTGTGGGAGGCCTAGTGCCCGCGACAGGAAATGCCCCAAAACGCAACATGGACACATCACATTTTTTTAAAGAAAACAGAGGAGTTTTTTGCAAAGTGCCTACCTGTAGATTTTGGCCTCTAGCTCAGCCGGCACCTGGGAAAACCTACCAAACCTGTGCATTTTTTAACACTAGAGACTTAGGGGAATCCAAGATGAGGTGACTTGTGGGGCTCTGACCAGGTTCTGTTACCCAGAATCCTTTGCAAAACTCAAAATTTGGCTAAAAAAACAAATTTTCCTCACATTTTGGTGACAGAAAGTTCTGGAATCAGAGAGGAGTCACAAATTTCCTTCCACCCAGCGTTCCCCCAAGTCTCCTGATAAAAATGATACCTCACTTGTTTGGGTAGGCCTAGCGCCCGCGACAGGAAATGCCCCAAAACGCAACGTGGACACATCACATTTTTTGAAAGAAAACAGAGGTATTTTTTGCAAAGTGCCTACCTGTAGATTGTGGCCTCTAGCTCAGCCGGCACCTGGGGAAACCTACCAAACCTGTGCATTTTTGAAAACTAGAGACCTAGGTGAATCCAAGATGGGGTGGCTTGTGGGGCTCTGACCAAGTTCTGTTACCCAGAATCCTTTGCAGACCTCAAAATTTGGCCAAAAAAACAAGTTTTCATCACATTTTGGTGACAGAAAGTTCTTGAATCAGAGAGGAGTCACAAATTTCCTTCCAGCCAGCGTTGCCCCAGGTCTCCTGATAAAAATGATACCTCACTTGTGTGGGTAGGCCTAGCGCCCATGACAGGAAATGCCCCAAAACACAAAGTGGACACATCACATTTTTTGAAAGAAAACAGAGGTGTTTTTTGCAAAGTGCCTACCTGTAGATTTTGGCCTCTAGCTCAGCCGGCACCTGGGGAAACCTACCAAACCTGTGCATTTTTGAAAACTAGAGACCTAGGGGAATCCAAGATGGGGTGACTTGTGGGGCTCTGACCAGGTTCTGTTACCCAGAATCCTTTGCAAACCTCAACATTTGGCTAAAAAAACAAATTGTCCACTCATTTCGGTGACAGAAAGTTGTGGAATCTGAGAGGAGCCACAAATTTCCTTCAACCCAGCGTTCCCACAAGTCTCCCGATAAAAATGGTACCTCACTTGTGTGGGTAGGCCTAGCGCCCACGAAAGGAAATGGCCCAAAACACAACGTGGACAAATCACATTTTTTCATAGAAAACAGTGCTACCTGTGGATTTTGGCCTCTATCTCAGCCAGCACCTGGGGAAACCCAGCAAACCAGCGCATTTTTTAAAACTAGAAACCCAGGGGAATCCAAGATGGGGTGACATGTGGGGCTCTGACCAGGTTCTGTTACCCAGAATCCTTTGCAAACATCAACATTTGGCCAAAAAAACACTTTTTCCTCTCATTTCGGTGACAGAAAGTTCTGGAATCTGAGAGGAGCCACACATTTCCTTCCACCCAGCTTTCCCCCAAGTCTCCTGATAAAAATGATACGTCACTTGTGTGGGTAGGCCTAGCGCCCGCGACAGGAAATGCTCCAAAAACGCAACGTGGACACATCACATTTTTTTAAAGAAAACAGAGGTGTTTTTTGCAAAGTGCCTACCTGTAGATTTTGGCCTCTAGCTCAGCCGGCACCTAGGGAAACCTACCAAACCTGTGCATTTTTTAACACTAGAGACCTAGGGGAATCCAAGATGGGGTGACTTGTGGGGCTCTAACCAGGTTCTGTTACCCAGAATCCTTTGCAAACCTCAACATTTGGCTAAAAAACAAATTTTCCACTCATTTCGGTGACAGAAAGTTGTGGAATCTGAGAGGAGCCACAAAGTTCCTTCAACCCAGCGTTCCCCCAAGTCTCCCGATAAAAATGGTACCTCACTTGTGTGGGTAAGCCTAGCGCCCACGAAAAGAAATGGCCCAAAACACAACGTGGACACATCACATTTTTTAATAGAAAACAGTGCCTACCTGTGGATTTTGGCCCCTAGCTCAGCCAGCACCTGGGGAACCTAGCAAACCAGTGCATTTTTGAAAACTAGAAACCCAGGGGAATCCAAGATGGGGTGACGTGTGGGGCTCTGACCAGGTTCTGTTACCCAGAATCCTTTGCAAACATCAAAATTTGGCCAAAAAAAACACTTTTTCCTCTCATTTCGGTGACAGAAAGTTCTGGAATCTGAGAGGAGCCACAAATTTCCTTCCACCCAGCGTTACCCCAAGTCTCCCGATAAAAATGATACCTCACTTGTGTGGGTAGGCCTAGTGCCCGTGACAGGAAATACCCCAAAACGCAACGTTGACACATCACATTTTTTGGAAGAAAACAGAGGTGTTTTTTGCAAAGTGCCTACCTGTAGATTTTGGCCTCTAGCTCAGCCGGCACCTGGGGAAACCTACCAAACCTGTGCATTTCTGAAAACTAGAGACCTAGGGGAATCCAAGATGGGGTGACTTGTGGGGCTCTGACCAGGTTCTGTTACCCAGAATCCTTTGCAAACCTCATAATTTGGCTAAAAAACACATTTTCCTCACATTTTGGTGACAGAAAGTTCTGGAATCAGAGAGGAGCCACAAATTTCCTTCCACCCAGCGATCCCTCAAGTCTCCAGATAAAAATTATACCTCACTTGTGTGGGTAGGCCTAGCGCCCGCTACAGGAAATGCCCCAAAACGCAACATGGACACATCACATTTTTTTAAAGAAAACAGAGGTGTTTTTTGCAAAGTGCCTACCTGTAGATTTTGGCCTCTAGCTCAGCTGGCACCTGGGGAAACCTACCAAACCTGTGCATTTTTGAAAACTAGAGACCTAGGTGAACCCAAGATGGGGTGGCTTGTGGGGCTCTGACCAAGTTCTGTTACCCAGAATCCTTTGCAAACCTCAGAATTTGGCTAAAAAAACTAATTTTCCTCACATTTTGGTGACAGAAAGTTCTGGAATCAGAGAGGAGTCACAAATTTCCTTCCACCCAGCGTTCCCCCAAGTCTCCTGATAAAAATGATACCTCACTTGTGTGGGTAGGCCTAGCGCCCGCGACAGGAAATGCCCCAAAACGCAACGTGGACACATCACATTTTTTGAAAGAAAACAGAGGTGTTTTTTGCAAAGTGCCTACCTGTAGATTTTGGCCTCTAGCTCAGCCGGCACCTGGGGAAACCTACCAAACCTGTGCATTTTTGAAAACTAGTGACCTAGGGGAATCTAAGATGGGGTGACTTGTGGGCCTCTGACCAGGTTCTGTTACCCAGAATCCTTTGCAAACCTCATAATTTGGCTAAAAAACACATTTTCCTCACATTTTGGTGACAGAAAGTTCTGGAATCAGATAGGAGCCACAAGTTTCCTTCCACCCAGCGTTCCCTCAAGTCTCCAGATAAAAATGATACCTAACTTGTGTGAGTAGGCCTAGCGACCGCTACAGGAAGTGCCCCAAAACGCAACGTGGACACATCACATTTTTTTTAAAGAAAACAGAGGTGTTTTTTGCAAAGTGCCTACCTGTAGATTTTGGCCTCTAGCTAAGCCGGCACCTGGGGAAACCTACCAAACCTCTGCATTTTTTAAAACTAGAGACCTAGGTGAATCCATGATGGGGTGGCTTGTGGGGCTCTGACCAAGTTCTGTTACCCAGAATCCTTTGCAAACCTCAAAATTTGGCTAAAAAAACAAATTTTCCTCACATTTTGGTGACAGAAAGTTCTGGAATCAGAGAGGAGCCACAAATTTCCTTCCACCCAGCGTTACCCCAAGTCTCCAGATAAAAATGATCCCTCACTTGTGTGGGAGGCCTAGTGCCCGCGACAGGAAATGCCCCAAAACGCAACGTGGACACATCACATTTTTTTAAAGAAAACAGAGGAGTTTTTTGCAAAGTGCCTACCTGTAGATTTTGGCCTCTAGCTCAGCCGGCACCTGGGAAAACCTACCAAACCTGTGCATTTTTTAACACTAGAGACTTAGGGGAATCCAAGATGAGGTGACTTGTGGGGCTCTGACCAGGTTCTGTTACCCAGAATCCTTTGCAAAACTCAAAATTTGGCTAAAAAAACAAATTTTCCTCACATTTTGGTGACAGAAAGTTCTGGAATCAGAGAGGAGTCACAAATTTCCTTCCACCCAGCGTTCCCCCAAGTCTCCTGATAAAAATGATACCTCACTTGTTTGGGTAGGCCTAGCGCCCGCGACAGGAAATGCCCCAAAACGCAACGTGGACACATCACATTTTTTGAAAGAAAACAGAGGTATTTTTTGCAAAGTGCCTACCTGTAGATTGTGGCCTCTAGCTCAGCCGGCACCTGGGGAAACCTACCAAACCTGTGCATTTTTGAAAACTAGAGACCTAGGTGAATCCAAGATGGGGTGGCTTGTGGGGCTCTGACCAAGTTCTGTTACCCAGAATCCTTTGCAGACCTCAAAATTTGGCCAAAAAAACAAGTTTTCATCACATTTTGGTGACAGAAAGTTCTTGAATCAGAGAGGAGTCACAAATTTCCTTCCAGCCAGCGTTGCCCCAGGTCTCCTGATAAAAATGATACCTCACTTGTGTGGGTAGGCCTAGCGCCCATGACAGGAAATGCCCCAAAACACAAAGTGGACACATCACATTTTTTGAAAGAAAACAGAGGTGTTTTTTGCAAAGTGCCTACCTGTAGATTTTGGCCTCTAGCTCAGCCGGCACCTGGGGAAACCTACCAAACCTGTGCATTTTTGAAAACTAGAGACCTAGGGGAATCCAAGATGGGGTGACTTGTGGGGCTCTGACCAGGTTCTGTTACCCAGAATCCTTTGCAAACCTCAACATTTGGCTAAAAAAACAAATTGTCCACTCATTTCGGTGACAGAAAGTTGTGGAATCTGAGAGGAGCCACAAATTTCCTTCAACCCAGCGTTCCCACAAGTCTCCCGATAAAAATGGTACCTCACTTGTGTGGGTAGGCCTAGCGCCCACGAAAGGAAATGGCCCAAAACACAACGTGGACAAATCACATTTTTTCATAGAAAACAGTGCTACCTGTGGATTTTGGCCTCTATCTCAGCCAGCACCTGGGGAAACCCAGCAAACCAGCGCATTTTTTAAAACTAGAAACCCAGGGGAATCCAAGATGGGGTGACATGTGGGGCTCTGACCAGGTTCTGTTACCCAGAATCCTTTGCAAACATCAACATTTGGCCAAAAAAACACTTTTTCCTCTCATTTCGGTGACAGAAAGTTCTGGAATCTGAGAGGAGCCACACATTTCCTTCCACCCAGCTTTCCCCCAAGTCTCCTGATAAAAATGATACGTCACTTGTGTGGGTAGGCCTAGCGCCCGCGACAGGAAATGCTCCAAAAACGCAACGTGGACACATCACATTTTTTTAAAGAAAACAGAGGTGTTTTTTGCAAAGTGCCTACCTGTAGATTTTGGCCTCTAGCTCAGCCGGCACCTAGGGAAACCTACCAAACCTGTGCATTTTTTAACACTAGAGACCTAGGGGAATCCAAGATGGGGTGACTTGTGGGGCTCTAACCAGGTTCTGTTACCCAGAATCCTTTGCAAACCTCAACATTTGGCTAAAAAACAAATTTTCCACTCATTTCGGTGACAGAAAGTTGTGGAATCTGAGAGGAGCCACAAAGTTCCTTCAACCCAGCGTTCCCCCAAGTCTCCCGATAAAAATGGTACCTCACTTGTGTGGGTAAGCCTAGCGCCCACGAAAAGAAATGGCCCAAAACACAACGTGGACACATCACATTTTTTAATAGAAAACAGTGCCTACCTGTGGATTTTGGCCCCTAGCTCAGCCAGCACCTGGGGAACCTAGCAAACCAGTGCATTTTTGAAAACTAGAAACCCAGGGGAATCCAAGATGGGGTGACGTGTGGGGCTCTGACCAGGTTCTGTTACCCAGAATCCTTTGCAAACATCAAAATTTGGCCAAAAAAAACACTTTTTCCTCTCATTTCGGTGACAGAAAGTTCTGGAATCTGAGAGGAGCCACAAATTTCCTTCCACCCAGCGTTACCCCAAGTCTCCCGATAAAAATGATACCTCACTTGTGTGGGTAGGCCTAGTGCCCGTGACAGGAAATACCCCAAAACGCAACGTTGACACATCACATTTTTTGGAAGAAAACAGAGGTGTTTTTTGCAAAGTGCCTACCTGTAGATTTTGGCCTCTAGCTCAGCCGGCACCTGGGGAAACCTACCAAACCTGTGCATTTCTGAAAACTAGAGACCTAGGGGAATCCAAGATGGGGTGACTTGTGGGGCTCTGACCAGGTTCTGTTACCCAGAATCCTTTGCAAACCTCATAATTTGGCTAAAAAACACATTTTCCTCACATTTTGGTGACAGAAAGTTCTGGAATCAGAGAGGAGCCACAAATTTCCTTCCACCCAGCGATCCCTCAAGTCTCCAGATAAAAATTATACCTCACTTGTGTGGGTAGGCCTAGCGCCCGCTACAGGAAATGCCCCAAAACGCAACATGGACACATCACATTTTTTTAAAGAAAACAGAGGTGTTTTTTGCAAAGTGCCTACCTGTAGATTTTGGCCTCTAGCTCAGCTGGCACCTGGGGAAACCTACCAAACCTGTGCATTTTTGAAAACTAGTGACCTAGGGGAATCTAAGATGGCGTGACTTGTGGGGCTCTGACCAGGTTCTGTTACCCAGAATCCTTTGCAAACCTCATAATTTGGCTAAAAAACACATTTTCCTCACATTTTGGTGACAGAAAGTTCTGGAATCAGAGAGGAACCACAAGTTTCCTTCAACCCAGCGTTCCCTCAAGTCTCCAGATAAAAATGATACCTCACTTGTGTGAGTAGGCCTAGCGCCCGCGACAGGAAATGCCCCAAAACGCAACGTGGACACATCACATTTTTTTAAAGAAAACAGAGGTATTTTTTGCAAAGTGCCTACCTGTAGATTGTGGCCTCTAGCTCAGCCGGCACCTGGGGAAACCTACCAAACCTGTGCATTTTTGAAAACTAGAGACCTAGGTGAATCCAAGATGGGGTGGCTTGTGGGGCTCTGACCAAGTTCTGTTACCCAGAATCCTTTGCAGACCTCAAAATTTGGCCAAAAAAACAAGTTTTCATCACATTTTGGTGATAGAAAGTTCTTGAATCAGAGAGGAGTCACAAATTTCCTTCCAGCCAGCGTTCCCTCAAGTCTCCAGATAAAAATGATACCTCACTTGTGTGGGTAGGCCTAGCGCCCGTGACAGGAAATGCCCCAAAACACAAAGTGGACACATCACATTTTTTGAAAGAAAACAGAGGTGTTTTTTGCAAAGTGCCTACCTGTAGATTTTGGCCTCTAGCTCAGCCGGCACCTGGGGAAACCTACCAAACCTGTGCATTTTTGAAAACTAGAGACCTAGGGGAATCCAAGATGGGGTGACTTGTGGGGCTCTGACCAGGTTCTGTTACCCAGAATCCTTTGCAAACCTCAACATTTGGCTAAAAAAACAAATTGTCCACTCATTTCGGTGACAGAAAGTTGTGGAATCTGAGAGGAGCCACAAATTTCCTTCAACCCAGCGTTCCCACAAGTCTCCCGATAAAAATGGTACCTCACTTGTGTGGGTAGGCCTAGCGCCCACGAAAGGAAATGGCCCAAAACACAACGTGGACACATCACATTTTTTCATAGAAAACAGTGCTACCTGTGGATTTTGGCCTCTATCTCAGCCAGCACCTGGGGAAACCCAGCAAACCAGCGCATTTTTTAAAACTAGAAACCCAGGGGAATCCAAGATGGGGTGACATGTGGGGCTCTGACCAGGTTCTGTTACCCAGAATCCTTTGCAAACATCAAAATTTGGCCAAAAAAAACACTTTTTCCTCTCATTTCGGTGACAGAAAGTTCTGGAATCTGAGAGGAGCCACACATTTCCTTCCACCCAGCTTTCCCCCAAGTCTCCTGATAAAAATGATACGTCACTTGTGTGGGTAGGCCTAGCGCCCGCGACAGGAAATGCTCCAAAACGCAACGTGGACACATCACATTTTTTTAAAGAAAACAGAGGTGTTTTTTGCAAAGTGCCTACCTGTAGATTTTGGCCTCTAGCTCAGCCGGCACCTAGGGAAACCTACCAAACCTGTGCATTTTTTAACACTAGAGACCTAGGGGAATCCAAGATGGGGTGACTTGTGGGGCTCTAACCAGGTTCTGTTACCCAGAATCCTTTGCAAACCTCAACATTTGGCTAAAAAACAAATTTTCCACTCATTTCGGTGACAGAAAGTTGTGGAATCTGAGAGGAGCCACAAATTTCCTTCAACCCAGCGTTCCCCCAAGTCTCCCGATAAAAATGGTACCTCACTTGTGTGGGTAAGCCTAGCGCCCACGAAAGGAAATGGCCCAAAACACAACGTGGACATATCACATTTTTTAATAGAAAACAGTGCCTACCTGTGGATTTTGGCCCCTAGCTCAGCCAGCACCTGGGGAACCTAGCAAACCAGTGCATTTTTGAAAACTAGAAACCCAGGGGAATCCAAGATGGGGTGACGTGTGGGGCTCTGACCAGGTTCTGTTACCCAGAATCCTTTGCAAACATCAAAATTTGGCCAAAAAAAACACTTTTTCCTCTCATTTCGGTGACAGAAAGTTCTGGAATCTGAGAGGAGCCACAAATTTCCTTCCACCCAGCGTTACCCCAAGTCTCCCGATAAAAATGATACCTCACTTGTGTGGGTAGGCCTAGCGCCCGTGACAGGAAATACCCCAAAACGCAACGTTGACACATCACATTTTTTGGAAGAAAACAGAGGTGTTTTTTGCAAAGTGCCTACCTGTAGATTTTGGCCTCTAGCTCAGCCGGCACCTGGGGAAACCTACCAAACCTGTGCATTTCTGAAAACTAGAGACCTAGGGGAATCCAAGATGGGGTGACTTGTGGGGCTCTGACCAGGTTCTGTTACCCAGAATCCTTTGCAAACCTCATAATTTGGCTAAAAAACACATTTTCCTCACATTTTGGTGACAGAAAGTTCTGGAATCAGAGAGGAGCCACAAATTTCCTTCCACCCAGCGATCCCTCAAGTCTCCAGATAAAAATTATACCTCACTTGTGTGGGTAGGCCTAGCGCCCGCTACAGGAAATGCCCCAAAACGCAACATGGACACATCATATTTTTTTAAAGAAAACAGAGGTGTTTTTTGCAAAGTGCCTACCTGTAGATTTTGGCCTCTAGCTCAGCCGGCTCCTAAGGAAACCTACCAAACCTGTGCATTTTTGAAAACTAGAGACCTAGGTGAACCCAAGATGGGGTGGCTTGTGGGGCTCTGACCAAGTTCTGTTACCCAGAATCCTTTGCAAACCTCAGAATTTGGCTAAAAAAACAAATTTTCCTCACATTTTGGTGACAGAAAGTTCTGGAATCAGAGACGAGTCACAAATTTCCCTCCACCCAGCGTTCCCCCAAGTCTCCTGATAAAAATGATACCTCACTTGTGTGGGTAGGCCTAGCGCCCGCGACAAGAAATGCCCCAAATCGCAACGTGGACACATCACATTTTTTTAAAGAAAACAGAGGTGTTTTTTGCAAAGTGCCTACCTGTAGATTTTGGCCTCTAGCTCAGCTGGCACCTGGGGAAACCTACCAAACCTGTGCATTTTTGAAAACTAGTGACCTAGGGGAATCTAAGATGGCGTGACTTGTGGGGCTCTGACCAGGTTCTGTTACCCAGAATCCTTTGCAAACCTCATAATTTGGCTAAAAAACACATTTTCCTCACATTTTGGTGACAGAAAGTTCTGGAATCAGAGAGGAACCACAAGTTTCCTTCCACCCAGCGTTCCCTCAAGTCTCCAGATAAAAATGATACCTCACTTGTGTGAGTAGGCCTAGCGCCCGCGACAGGAAATGCCCCAAAACGCAACGTGGACACATCACATTTTTTGAAAGAAAACAGAGGTATTTTTTGCAAAGTGCCTACCTGTAGATTGTGGCCTCTAGCTCAGCCGGCACCTGGGGAAACCTACCAAACCTGTGCATTTTTGAAAACTAGAGACCTAGGTGAATCCAAGATGGGGTGGCTTGTGGGGCTCTGACCAAGTTCTGTTACCCAGAATCCTTTGCAGACCTCAAAATTTGGCCAAAAAAACAAGTTTTCATCACATTTTGGTGATAGAAAGTTCTTGAATCAGAGAGGAGTCACAAATTTCCTTCCAGCCAGCGTTCCCTCAAGTCTCCAGATAAAAATGATACCTCACTTGTGTGGGTAGGCCTAGCGCCCGTGACAGGAAATGCCCCAAAACACAAAGTGGACACATCACATTTTTTGAAAGAAAACAGAGGTGTTTTTTGCAAAGTGCCTACCTGTAGATTTTGGCCTCTAGCTCAGCCGGCACCTGGGGAAACCTACCAAACCTGTGCATTTTTGAAAACTAGAGACCTAGGGGAATCCAAGATGGGGTGACTTGTGGGGCTCTGACCAGGTTCTGTTACCCAGAATCCTTTGCAAACCTCAACATTTGGCTAAAAAAACAAATTGTCCACTCATTTCGGTGACAGAAAGTTGTGGAATCTGAGAGGAGCCACAAATTTCCTTCAACCCAGCGTTCCCACAAGTCTCCAGATAAAAATGGTACCTCACTTGTGTGGGTAGGCCTAGCGCCCACGAAAGGAAATGGCCCAAAACACAACGTGGACACATCACATTTTTTCATAGAAAACAGTGCTACCTGTGGATTTTGGCCTCTATCTCAGCCAGCACCTGGGGAAACCCAGCAAACCAGCGCATTTTTTAAAACTAGAAACCCAGGGGAATCCAAGATGGGGTGACATGTGGGGCTCTGACCAGGTTCTGTTACCCAGAATCCTTTGCAAACATCAAAATTTGGCCAAAAAAAACACTTTTTCCTCTCATTTCGGTGACAGAAAGTTCTGGAATCTGAGAGGAGCCACACATTTCCTTCCACCCAGCTTTCCCCCAAGTCTCCTGATAAAAATGATACGTCACTTGTGTGGGTAGGCCTAGCGCCCGCGACAGGAAATGCTCCAAAACGCAACGTGGACACATCACATTTTTTTAAAGAAAACAGAGGTGTTTTTTGCAAAGTGCCTACCTGTAGATTTTGGCCTCTAGCTCAGCCGGCACCTAGGGAAACCTACCAAACCTGTGCATTTTTTAACACTAGAGACCTAGGGGAATCCAAGATAGGGTGACTTGTGGGGCTCTAACCAGGTTCTGTTACCCAGAATCCTTTGCAAACCTCAACATTTGGCTAAAAAACAAATTTTCCACTCATTTCGGTGACAGAAAGTTGTGGAATCTGAGAGGAGCCACAAATTTCCTTCAACCCAGCGTTCCCCCAAGTCTCCCGATAAAAATGGTACCTCACTTGTGTGGGTAAGCCTAGCGCCCACGAAAGGAAATGGCCCAAAACACAACGTGGACACATCACATTTTTTAATAGAAAACAGTGCCTACCTGTGGATTTTGGCCCCTAGCTCAGCCAGCACCTGGGGAACCTAGCAAACCAGTGCATTTTTGAAAACTAGAAACCCAGGGGAATCCAAGATGGGGTGACGTGTGGGGCTCTGACCAGGTTCTGTTATCCAGAATCCTTTGCAAACATCAAAATTTGGCCAAAAAAAACACTTTTTCCTCTCATTTCGGTGACAGAAAGTTCTGGAATCTGAGAGGAGCCACAAATTTCCTTCCACCCAGCGTTACCCCAAGTCTCCCGATAAAAATGATACCTCACTTGTGTGGGTAGGCCTAGCGCCCGTGACAGGAAATACCCCAAAACGCAACGTTGACACATCACATTTTTTGGAAGAAAACAGAGGTGTTTTTTGCAAAGTGCCTACCTGTAGATTTTGGCCTCTAGCTCAGCCGGCACCTGGGGAAACCTACCAAACCTGTGCATTTCTGAAAACTAGAGACCTAGGGGAATCCAAGATGGGGTGACTTGTGGGGCTCTGACCAGGTTCTGTTACCCAGAATCCTTTGCAAACCTCATAATTTGGCTAAAAAACACATTTTCCTCACATTTTGGTGACAGAAAGTTCTGGAATCAGAGAGGAGCCACAAATTTCCTTCCACCCAGCGATCCCTCAAGTCTCCAGATAAAAATTATACCTCACTTGTGTGGGTAGGCCTAGCGCCCGCTACAGGAAATGCCCCAAAACGCAACATGGACACATCATATTTTTTTAAAGAAAACAGAGGTGTTTTTTGCAAAGTGCCTACCTGTAGATTTTGGCCTCTAGCTCAACCGGCTCCTAAGGAAACCTACCAAACCTGTGCATTTTTGAAAACTAGAGACCTAGGTGAACCCAAGATGGGGTGGCTTGTGGGGCTCTGACCAAGTTCTGTTACCCAGAATCCTTTGCAAACCTCATAATTTGGCTAAAAAAACACATTTTCCTCACATTTTGGTGACAGAAAGTTCTGGAATCAGAGAGGAGTCA
Organism: Pleurodeles waltl; assembly: GCF_031143425.1. Taxonomy (NCBI): domain Eukaryota; kingdom Metazoa; phylum Chordata; class Amphibia; order Caudata; family Salamandridae; genus Pleurodeles; species Pleurodeles waltl. The sequence goes on along the minus strand of NC_090451.1, from coordinate 574,015,970 downwards.
CAAGTTTCCTTCCACCCAGCGTTCCCTCAAGTCTCCAGATAAAAATGATACCTCACTTGTGTGAGTAGGCCTAGCGCCCGCGACAGGAAATGCCCCAAAACGCAACGTGGACACATCACATTTTTTTTAAAGAAAACAGAGATATTTTTTGCAAAGTGCCTACCTGTAGATTTTGGCCTCTAGCTCAGCCGGCTCCTGGGGAAACCTACCAAACCTGTGCATTTCTGAAAACTAGAGACCTAGTTGAACCCAAGATGGGGTGGCTTGTGGGGCTCTGACCAAGTTCTGTTACCCAGAATCCTTTGCAAACCTCATAATTTGGCTAAAAAACACATTTTCCTCACATTTTGGTGACAGAAAGTTCTGGAATCAGAGAGGAGCCACAAATTTCCTTCCACCCAGCGTTCCCTCAAGTCTCCAGATAAAAATGATACCTCACTTGTGTGGGTAGGCCTAGCGCCCGCTACAGGAAATGCCCCAAAACGCAACGTGGACTCATCACATTATTTTAAAGAAAACAGAGGTATTTTTTGCAAAGTGCCTACCTGTAGATTTTGGCCTCTAGCTCAGCCGGCACCTGGGGAAACCTACCAAACCTGTGCATTTTTGAAAACTAGAGACCTAGGTGAATCCATGATGGGGTGGCTTGTGGGGCTCTGCCCAAGTTCTGTTACCCAGAATCCTTTGCAAACCTCAAAATGTGGCTAAAAAAACAAATTTTCCTCACATTTTGGTGACAGAAAGTTCTGGAATCAGAGAGGAGTCACAAATTTCCTTCCACCCAGCGTTCCCCCAAGTCTCCTGATAAAAATGATACCTCACTTGTGTGGGTAGGCCTAGCGCCCGCAACAGGAAATGCCCCAAAACGCAACGTGGACACATCACATTTTTTTAAAGAAAACAGAGGTATTTTTTGCAAAGTGCCTACCTGTAGATTTTGGCCTCTAGCTCAGCCGGCACCTGGGAAAACCTACCAAACCTGTGCATTTTTTAACACTAGAGACTTAGGGGAATCCAAGATGAGGTGACTTGTGGGGCTCTGACCAGGTTCTGTTACCCAGAATCCTTTGCAAAACTCAAAATTTGGCTAAAAAAACAAATGTTCCTCACATTTTGGAGACAGAAAGTTCTGGAATCAGAGAGGAGCCACAAATTTCCTTCCACCTAGCGTTACCCCAAGTCTCCAGATAAAAATGATACCTCACTTGTGTGGGAGGCCTAGTGCCCGCGACAGGAAATGCCCCAAAACGCAACGTGGACACATCACATTTTTTGAAAGAAAACAGAGGAGTTTTTTGCAAAGTGCCTACCTGTAGATTTTGGCCTCTAGCTCAGCCTGCACCTGGGGAAACCTACCAAACCTGTGCATTTTTTAAAACTAGAGACCTAGGGGAATCCAAGATAGGGTGACTTGTGGGGCTCTGACCAGGTTCTGTTACCCAGAATCCTTTGCAAAACTCAACATTTGCCTAAAAAAGACATTTTCCTCACATTTTGGTGACAGAAAGTTCTGGAATCAGAGAGGAGACGCAAATTTCCTTCCACCCAGCGTTACCCCAAGTCTCCCGATAAAAATGATACCTCACTTGTGTGGGTAGGCCTAGCGCCGCAACAGGAAACACCCCAAAACGCAAAGCGGACACATCACATTTTTTGAAAGAAAACAGAGGTGTTTTTTGTAAAGTGCCTACCTGTAGATTTGGTACTCTAGCTCAGCCGGCACCTGGGGAAACCTACCAAACCTGTGCATTTTTGAAAAGTAGAGACCTAGGTGAATCCAAGATGGGGTGGCTTGTGGGGATCTGACCAAGTTCTGTTACCCAGAATCCTTTGCAAACCTCAAAATTTGGCTAAAAAAACAAATTTTCCTCACATTTTGGTGACAGAAAGTTCTGGAATCAGAGAGGAGTCACAAATTTCCTTCCACTGAGCATTCCCCCAAGTCTCCTGATAAAAATGATACCTCACTTGTGTGGGTAGGCCTAGCGCCCGCAACAGGAAATGCCCCAAAACGCAACGTGGACACATCACATTTTTTTAAAGAAAACAGAGGTATTTTTTGCAAAGTGCCTACCTGTAGATTTTGGCCTCTAGCTCAGCCGGCACCTGGGGAAACCTACCAAACCTGTGCATTTTTAAAAACTAGAGACCTAGGTGAATCCAAGATGGGGTGACGTGAGGGGCTCTGACCAGGTTCTGTTACCCAGAATCCTTTGCAAACATCAAAATTTGGCCAAAAAAACACTTTTTCCTCTCATTTCGGTGACAGAAAGTTCTGGAATCTGAGAGGAGCCACAAATTTCCTTCCACCCAGCTTTCCCCCAAGTCTCCTGATAAAAATGATACCTCACTTGTGTGGGTAGGCCTAGCGCCCGCGACAGGAAATGCTCCAAAACGCAACGTCGACACATCACATTTTTTGAAAGAAAACAGAGGTGTTTTTTGCAAAGTGCCTACCTGTAGATTTTGGCCTCTAGCTCAGCCGGCACCTGGGGAAACCTACCAAACCTGTGCATTTCTGAAAACTAGAGACCTAGGGGAATCTAAGATGGGGTGACTTGTGGGGCTCTGACCAGGTTCTGTTACCCAGAATCCTTTGCAAAACTCAAAATTTGGCTAAAAAAACAAATGTTGCTCACATTTTGGTGACAGAAAGTTCTGGAATTAGAGAGGAGCCACAAATTTCCTTCCACCCAGCGTTACCCCAAGTCTCCCGATAAAAATTATACCTCACTTGAGTGGGTAGGCCTAGCGCCCGCGACAGGAAATACCCCAAAACGCAACGTGGACACATCACATTTTTTGGAAGAAAACAGAGGTGTTTTTTGCAAAGTGCCTACCTGTAGATTTTGGCCTCTAGCTCAGCTGGCACCTGGGGAAACCTACCAAACCTGTGCATTTCTGAAAACTAGAGACCTAGGGGAATCTAAGATGGGGTGACTTGTGGGGCTCTGACCAGGTTCTGTTACCCAGAATCCTTTGCAAAACTCAAAATTTGGCTAAAAAAACAAATGTTGCTCACATTTTGGTGACAGAAAGTTCTGGAATCAGAGAGGAGCCACAAATTTTCTTCCACCCAGCGTTCCCTCAAGTCTCCAGATGAAAATGATACCTCACTTGTGTGGGTAGGCATAGCGCCCGCGACAGGAAATACCCCAAAACGCAACGTGTACACATCACATTTTTTGAAAGAAAACAAAGGTGTTTTTTGCAAAGTGCCTACCTGTAGATTTTGGCCTCTAGCTCAGCCGGCACCTGGGGAAACCTACCAAACCTGTGCATTTCTGAAAACTAGAGACCTAGGGGAATCTAAGATGGGGTGACTTGTTGGGCTCTGACCAGGTTCTGTTACCCAGAATCCTTTGCAAACCTCATAATTTGGCAAAAAACACATTTTGCTCACATTTTGGTGACAGAAAGTTCTGGAATCAGAGAGGAGCCACAAATTTCCTTACACCCAGCGTTCCCTCAAGTCTCCAGATAAAAATGATACCTCACTTGTGTGAGTAGGCCTAGCGCCCGCTACAGGAAATGCCCCAAAACGCAACGTGGACACATCACATTTTTTGAAAGAAAACAGAGGTGTTTTTTGCAAAGTGCCTACCTGTAGATTTTGGCCTCTAGCTCAGCCGGCACCTGGGGAAACCTACCAAACCTCTGCATTTTTGAAAACTAGAGACCTAGGTGAATCCAAGATGGGGTGGCTTGTGGGGCTCTGACCAAGTTCTGTTACCCAGAATCCTTTGCAGACCTCAAAATTTGGCTAAAAAAACAAATTTTCCTCACATTTTGGTGACAGAAAGTTCTGGAATCAGAGAGGAGTCACAAATTTCCTTCCACCCAGCGTTCCCCCAAGTCTCCTGATAAAAATGATATCTCACTTGTGTGGGTAGGCCTAGCGCCCACAACAGGAAATGCCCCAAAACGCAACGTGTACACATCACATTTTTTGAAAGAAAACAAAGGTGTTTTTTGCAAAGTGCCTACCTGTAGATTTTGGCCTCTAGCTCAGCCGGCACCTGGGGAAACCTACCAAACCTGTGCATTTCTGAAAACTAGAGACCTAGGGGAATCTAAGATGGGGTGACTTGTGGGGCTCTGACCAGGTTCTGTTACCCAGAATCCTTTGCAAAACTCAAAATTTGGCTAAAAAAACAAATGTTGCTCACATTTTGGTGACAGAAAGAACTGGAATCAGAGAGGAGCCACAAATTTCCTTCCACCCAGCGTTACCCCAAGTCTCCCGATAAAAATTATACCTCACTTGAGTGGGTAGGCCTAGCACCCACGACAGGAAATACCCCAAAACGCAACCTGGACACATCACATTTTTTGGAAGAAAACAGAGGTGTTTTTTGCAAAGTGCCTACCTGTAGATTTAGGCCTCTAGCTCAGCTGGCACCTGGGGAAACCTACCAAACCTGTGCATTTCTGAAAACTAGAGACCTAGGGGAATCCAAGATGGGGTGACTTGTGGGGCTCTGGCCAGGTTCTGTTACCCAGAATCCTTTGCAAACCTCATAATTTGGCTAAAAAACACATTTTCCTCACATTTTGGTGACAGAAAGTTCTGGAATCAGAGAGGAGCCACAAATTTTCTTCCACCCAGCGTTCCCTCAAGTCTCCAGATGAAAATGATACCTCACTTGTGTGGGTAGGCATAGCGCCCGCAACAGGAAATGCCCCAAAACGCAACGTGTACACATCACATTTTTTGAAAGAAAACAAAGGTGTTTTTTGCAAAGTGCCTACCTGTAGATTTTGGCCTCTAGCTCAGCCGGCACCTGGGGAAACCTACCAAACCTGTGCATTTCTGAAAACTAGAGACCTAGGGGAATCTAAGATGGGGTGACTTGTGGGGCTCTGACCAGGTTCTGTTACCCAGAATCCTTTGCAAAACTCAAAATTTGGCTAAAAAAACAAATGTTGCTCACATTTTGGTGACAGAAAGTTCTGGAATTAGAGAGGAGCCACAAATTTCCTTCCACCCAGCGTTACCCCAAGTCTCCCGATAAAAATTATACCTCACTTGAGTGGGTAGGCCTAGCGCCCGCGACAGGAAATACCCCAAAACGCAACGTGGACACATCACATTTTTTGGAAGAAAACAGGTGTTTTTTGCAAAGTGCCTACCTGTAGATTTTGGCCTCTAGCTCAGCTGGCACCTGGGGAAACCTACCAAACCTGTGCATTTCTGAAAACTAGAGACCTAGGGGAATCTAAGATGGGGTGACTTGTGGGGCTCTGACCAGGTTCTGTTACCCAGAATCCTTTGCAAAACTCAAAATTTGGCTAAAAAAACAAATGTTGCTCACATTTTGGTGACAGAAAGTTCTGGAATCAGAGAGGAGCCACAAATTTCCTTCCACCCAGCGTTACCCCAAGTCTCCAGATAAAAATTATACCTCACTTGAGTGGGTAGGCCTAGCGCCCGCGACAGGAAATACCCCAAAACGCAACGTGGACACATCACATTTTTTGGAAGAAAACAGAGGTGTTTTTTGCAAAGTGCCTACCTGTAGATTTTGGCCTCTAGCTCAGCTGGCACCTGGGGAAACCTACCAAACCTGTGCATTTCTGAAAACTAGAGACCTAAGGGAATCTAAGATGGGGTGACTTGTGGGGCTCTGACCAGGTTCTGTTACCCAGAATCCTTTGCAAAACTCAAAATTTGGCTAAAAAAACAAATGTTGCTCACATTTTGGTGACAGAAAGTTCTGGAATCAGAGAGGAGCCACAAATTTCCTTCCACCCAGCGTTACCCCAAGTCTCCCGATAAAAATTATACCTCACTTGAGTGGGTAGGCCTAGCGCCCGCGACAGGAAATACCCCAAAACGCAACGTGGACACATCACATTTTTTGGAAGAAAACAGAGGTGTTTTTTGCAAAGTGCCTACCTGTAGATTTTGGCCTCTAGCTCAGCCGGCACCTCTGGAAACCTCCCAAACCGGTGCATTTTTAACACTAGAGATCTAGGGGAATCCAAGATGGGGTGACTTGTGGGGCTCTGGCCAGGTTCTGTTACCCAGAATCCTTTGCAAACCTCATAATTTGGCTAAAAAACACATTTTCCTCACATTTTGGTGACAGAAAGTTCTGGAATCAGAGAGGAGCCACAAATTTTCTTCCACCCAGCGTTCCCTCAAATTTCCAGATAAAAATGATACCTCACTTGTGTGGGTAGACCTAGCGCCCGCTACAGGAAATGCCCCAAAACGCAACGTGGACACATCACATTTTTTTAAAGAAAACAGAGGTGTTTTTTGCAAAGTGCCTACCTGTAGATTTTGGCCTCTAGCTCAGCCGGCTCCTGTGGAAACCTACCAAACCTGTGCATTTTTTAAAACTAGAGACCTAGGTGAACCCAAGATGGGGTGGCTTGTGGGGCTCTGACCAAGTTCTGTTACCCAGAATCCTTTGCAAACCTCAGATTTTGGCTAAAAAAAAAACATTTTCCTCACATTTTGGTGACAGAAAGTTCTGGAATCAGAGAGGAGTCACAAATTTCCTTCCACCCAGCGTTCCCCCAAGTCTCCTGATAAAAATGATATCTCACTTGTGTGGGTAGGCCTAGCGCCCACAACAGGAAATGCCCCAAAACGCAACGTGTACACATCACATTTTTTGAAAGAAAACAAAGGTGTTTTTTGCAAAGTGCCTACCTGTAGATTTTGGCCTCTAGCTCAGCCTGCACCTGGGGAAACCTACCAAACCTGTGCATTTCTGAAAACTAGAGACCTAGGGGAATCTAAGATGGGGTGACTTGTTGGGCTCTGACCAGGTTCTGTTACCCAGAATCCTTTGCAAACCTCATAATTTGGCAAAAAACACATTTTGCTCACATTTTGGTGACAGAAAGTTCTGGAATCAGAGAGGAGCCACAAATTTCCTTACACCCAGCGTTCCCTCAAGTCTCCAGATAAAAATGATACCTCACTTGTGTGAGTAGGCCTAGCGCCCGCTACAGGAAATGCCCCAAAACGCAACGTGGACACATCACATTTTTTGAAAGAAAACAGAGGTGTTTTTTGCAAAGTGCCTACCTGTAGATTTTGGCCTCTAGCTCAGCCGGCACCTGGGGAAACCTACCAAACCTCTGCATTTTTGAAAACTAGAGACCTAGGTGAATCCAAGATGGGGTGGCTTGTGGGGCTCTGACCAAGTTCTGTTACCCAGAATCCTTTGCAGACCTCAAAATTTGGCTAAAAAAACAAATTTTCCTCACATTTTGGTGACAGAAAGTTCTGGAATCAGAGAGGAGTCACAAATTTCCTTCCACCCAGCGTTCCCCCAAGTCTCCTGATAAAAATGATATCTCACTTGTGTGGGTAGGCCTAGCGCCCACAACAGGAAATGCCCCAAAACGCAACGTGTACACATCACATTTTTTGAAAGAAAACAAAGGTGTTTTTTGCAAAGTGCCTACCTGTAGATTTTGGCCTCTAGCTCAGCCGGCACCTGGGGAAACCTACCAAACCTGTGCATTTCTGAAAACTAGAGACCTAGGGGAATCTAAGATGGGGTGACTTGTGGGGCTCTGACCAGGTTCTGTTACCCAGAATCCTTTGCAAAACTCAAAATTTGGCTAAAAAAACAAATGTTGCTCACATTTTGGTGACAGAAAGAACTGGAATCAGAGAGGAGCCACAAATTTCCTTCCACCCAGCGTTACCCCAAGTCTCCCGATAAAAATTATACCTCACTTGAGTGGGTAGGCCTAGCACCCGCGACAGGAAATACCCCAAAACGCAACGTGGACACATCACATTTTTTGGAAGAAAACAGAGGTGTTTTTTGCAAAGTGCCTACCTGTAGATTTAGGCCTCTAGCTCAGCTGGCACCTGGGGAAACCTACCAAACCTGTGCATTTCTGAAAACTAGAGACCTAGGGGAATCCAAGATGGGGTGACTTGTGGGGCTCTGGCCAGGTTCTGTTACCCAGAATCCTTTGCAAACCTCATAATTTGGCTAAAAAACACATTTTCCTCACATTTTGGTGACAGAAAGTTCTGGAATCAGAGAGGAGCCACAAATTTTCTTCCACCCAGCGTTCCCTCAAGTCTCCAGATGAAAATGATACCTCACTTGTGTGGGTAGGCATAGCGCCCGCAACAGGAAATGCCCCAAAACGCAACGTGTACACATCACATTTTTTGAAAGAAAACAAAGGTGTTTTTTGCAAAGTGCCTACCTGTAGATTTTGGCCTCTAGCTCAGCCGGCACCTGGGGAAACCTACCAAACCTGTGCATTTCTGAAAACTAGAGACCTAGGGGAATCTAAGATGGGGTGACTTGTGGGGCTCTGACCAGGTTCTGTTACCCAGAATCCTTTGCAAAACTCAAAATTTGGCTAAAAAAACTAATGTTGCTCACATTTTGGTGACAGAAAGTTCTGGAATTAGATAGGAGCCACAAATTTCCTTCCACCCAGCGTTACCCCAAGTCTCCCGATAAAAATTATACCTCACTTGAGTGGGTAGGCCTAGCGCCCGCGACAGGAAATACCCCAAAACGCAACGTGGACACATCACATTTTTTGGAAGAAAACAGAGGTGTTTTTTGCAAAGTGCCTACCTGTAGATTTTGGCCTCTAGCTCAGCTGGCACCTGGGGAAACCTACCAAACCTGTGCATTTCTGAAAACTAGAGACCTAGGGGAATCTAAGATGGGGTGACTTGTGGGGCTCTGACCAGGTTCTGTTACCCAGAATCCTTTGCAAAACTCAAAATTTGGCTAAAAAAACAAATGTTGCTCACATTTTGGTGACAGAAAGTTCTGGAATCAGAGAGGAGCCACAAATTTCCTTCCACCCAGCGTTACCCCAAGTCTCCCGATAAAAATTATACCTCACTTGAGTGGGTAGGCCTAGCGCCCGCGACAGGAAATACCCCAAAACGCAACGTGGACACATCACATTTTTTGGAAGAAAACAGAGGTGTTTTTTGCAAAGTGCCTACCTGTAGATTTTGGCCTCTAGCTCAGCCGGCACCTCTGGAAACCTCCCAAACCGGTGCATTTTTAACACTAGAGATCTAGGGGAATCCAAGATGGGGTGACTTGTGGGGCTCTGGCCAGGTTCTGTTACCCAGAATCCTTTGCAAACCTCATAATTTGGCTAAAAAACACATTTTCCTCACATTTTGGTGACAGAAAGTTCTGGAATCAGAGAGGAGCCACAAATTTTCTTCCACCCAGCGTTCCCTCAAATCTCCAGATAAAAATGATACCTCACTTGTGTGGGTAGACCTAGCGCCCGCTACAGGAAATGCCCCAAAACGCAACGTGGACACATCACAATTTTTTAAAGAAAACAGAGGTGTTTTTTGCAAAGTGCCTACCTGTAGATTTTGGCCTCTAGCTCAGCCGGCTCCTGTGGAAACCTACCAAACCTGTGCATTTTTTAAAACTAGAGACCTAGGTGAACCCAAGATGGGGTGGCTTGTGGGGCTCTGACCAAGTTCTGTTACCCAGAATCCTTTGCAAACCTCAGATTTTGGCTAAAAAAAACACATTTTCCTCACATTTTGGTGACAGAAAGTTCTCGAATCAGAGAGGAGTCACAAATTTCCTTCCACCCAGCGTTCCCCCAAGTCTCCTGATAAAAATGATACCTCACTTGGTGGGTAGGCCTAGCGCCCGCGACAGGAAATGCCCCAAAACGCAACTTGGACACATCACATTTTTTTAAAGAAAACAGAGGAGTTTTTTGCAAAGTGCCTACCTGTAGATTTTGGCCTCTAGCTCAGCCGGCACCTGGGGAAACCTACCAAACCTGTGCATTTCTGAAAACTAGTGACCTAGGGGAATCTAAGATGGGGTGACTTGTGGGGCTCTGACCAGGTTCTGTTACCCAGAATCCTTTGCAAACCTCATAATTTGGCTAAAAAACACATTTTCCTCACATTTTGGTGACAGAAAGTTCTGGAATCAGAGAGGAGCCACAAATTTCCTTCCACCCAGCGTTCCCTCAAGTCTCCAGATAAAAATTATACCTCACTTGTGTGAGTAGGCATAGCCCCCGCTACAGGAAATGCCCCAAAACGCAACGTGGACACATCACATTTTTTTGAAAGAAAACAGAGGTGTTTTTTGCAAAGTGCCTACCTTTAGATTTTGACCTCTAGCTCAGCTGGCACCTGGGGAAACCTACCAAACCTCTGCATTTTTTAAAACTAGAGACCTAGGTGAATCCATGATGGGGTGGCTTGTGGGGCTCTGACCAAGTTCTGTTACCCAGAATCCTTTGCAAACCTCAAAATTTGGCTAAAAAAACTAATTTACCTCACATTTTGGTGACAGAAAGTTCTGGAATCAGAGAGGAGCCACAAATTTCCTTCCACCCAGCATTTCCTCAAGTCTCCAGATAAAAATGATACCTCACTTGTGTGGGTAGGCCTAGCGCCCGCCACAGGAAATGCCCCAAAACGCAACGTGGACACATCACATTTTTTGGAAGAAAACAGAGGTGTTTTTTGCAAAGTGCCTACCAGTAGATTTTGGCCTCTAGCTCAGCCGGCACCTGGGGAAACCTACCAAACCTGTGCATTTCTGAAAACTAGAGACCTAGGTGAACCCAAGATGGGGTGGCTTGTGGGGCTCTGACCAAGTTCTGTTACCCAGAATCCTTTGCAAACCTCAAAATTTGGCTAAAAAAACTAATTTTCCTCACATTTTGGTGACAGCACGTTCTGGAATCAGAGAGGAGTCACAAATTTCCTTCCACCCAGCGTTCCCCCAAGGCTCCTGATAAAAATGATACCTCACTTGTGTGGGTAGGCCTAGCGCCCGCGACAGGAAATGCCCCAAAACGCAACGTGGACACATCACATTTTTTTAAAGAAAACAGAGGTGTTTTTTGCAAAGTGCCTACCTGTAGATTTTGGCCTCTAGCTCAGCCGGCACCTGGGGAAACCTACCAAACCTGTGCATTTTTGAAAACTAGTGACCTAGGGGAATCTAAGATGGGGTGACTTGTGGGCCTCTGACCAGGTTCTGTTACCCAGAATCCTTTGCAAACCTCATAATTTGGATAAAAAACACATTTTCCTCACATTTTGGTGACAGAAAGTTCTGGAATCAGATAGGAGCCACAAGTTTCCTTCCACCCAGCGTTCCCTCAAGTCTCCAGATAAAAATGATACCTAACTTGTGTGAGTAGGCCTAGCGCCCGCTACAGGAAGTGCCCCAAAACGCAACGTGGACACATCACATTTTTTTAAAGAAAACAGAGGTGTTTTTTGCAAAGTGCCTACCTGTAGATTTTGGCCTCTAGCTAAGCCGGCACCTGGGGAAACCTACCAAACCTCTGCATTTTTTAAAACTAGAGACCTAGGTGAATCCATGATGGGGTGGCTTGTGGGGCTCTGACCAAGTTCTGTTACCCAGAATCCTTTGCAAACCTCAAAATTTGGCTAAAAAAACAAATTTTCCTTACATTTTGGTGACAGAAAGTTCTGGAATCAGAGAGGAGTCACAAATTTCCTTCCACCCAGCGTTCCCCCCAAGTCTCCTGATAAAAATGATACATCACTTGTGTGGGTAGGCCTAGCGCCCGCGACAGGAAATGCCCCTAAACGCAATGTGGACACATCACATTTTTTGAAAGAAAACAGAGGTATTTTTTGCAAAGTGCCTACCTGTAGATTTTGGCCTCTAGCTCAGCCGGCACCTGGGGAAACCTACCAAACCTCTGCATTTTTGAAAACTAGAGACCTAGGTGAATCCATGATGGGGTGGCTTGTGGGGCTCTGACTAAGTTCTGTTACCCAGAATCCTTTGCAGACCTCAAAATTTGGCTAAAAAAACAAATTTTCCTCACATTTTGGTGACAGAAAGTTCTGGAATCAGAGAGGAGTCACAAATTTCCTTCCACCCAGCGTTCCCCCAAGTCTCCTGATAAAAATGATACCTCACTTGTTTGGGTAGGCCTAGCGCCCGCGACAGGAAATGCCCCAAAACGCAACGTGGACACATCACATTTTTTGAAAGAAAACAGAGGTATTTTTTGCAAAGTGCCTACCTGTAGATTGTGGCCTCTAGCTCAGCCGGCACCTGGGGAAACCTACCAAACCTGTGCATTTTTGAAAACTAAAGACCTAGGTGAATCCAAGATGGGGTGGCTTGTGGGGCTCTGACCAAGTTCTGTTACCCAGAATCCTTTGCAGACCTCAAAATTTGGCCAAAAAAACAAGTTTTCATCACATTTTGGTGACAGAAAGTTCTTGAATCAGAGAGGAGTCACAAATTTCCTTCCAGCCAGCGTTGCCCCAGGTCTCCTGATAAAAATGATACCTCACTTGTGTGGGTAGGCCTAGCGCCCGTGACAGGAAATGCCCCAAAACACAAAGTGGACACATCACATTTTTTGAAAGAAAACAGAGGTGTTTTTTGCAAAGTGCCTACCTGTAGATTTTGGCCTCTAGCTCAGCCGGCACCTGGGGAAACCTACCAAACCTGTGCATTTTTGAAAACTAGAGACCTAGGGGAATCCAAGATGGGGTGACTTGTGGGGCTCTGACCAGGTTCTGTTACCCAGAATCCTTTGCAAACCTCAACATTTGGCTAAAAAAACAAATTGTCCACTCATTTCGGTGACAGAAAGTTGTGGAATCTGAGAGGAGCCACAAATTTCCTTCAACCCAGCGTTCCCACAAGTCTCCCGATAAAAATGGTACCTCACTTGTGTGGGTAGGCCTAGCGCCCACGAAAGGAAATGGCCCAAAACACAACGTGGACACATCACATTTTTTAATAGAAAACAGTGCCTACCTGTGGATTTTGGCCTCTATCTCAGCCAGCACCTGGGGAAACCCAGCAAACCAGCGCATTTTTTAAAACTAGAAACCCAGGGGAATCCAAGATGGGGTGACATGTGGGGCTCTGACCAGTTTCTGTTACCCAGAATCCTTTGCAAACATCAAAATTTGGCCAAAAAAAACACTTTTTCCTCTCATTTCGGTGACAGAAAGTTCTGGAATCTGAGAGGAGCCACACATTTCCTTCCACCCAGCTTTCCCCCAAGTCTCCTGATAAAAATGATACCTCACTTGTGTGGGTAGGCCTAGCGCCCGCGACAGGAAATGCTCCAAAACGCAACGTGGACACATCACATTTTTTTAAAGAAAACAGAGGTGTTTTTTGCAAAGTGCCTACCTGTAGATTTTGGCCTCTAGCTCAGCCGGCACCTAGGGAAACCTACCAAACCTGTGCATTTTTTAACACTAGAGACCTAGGGGAATCCAAGATGGGGTGACTTGTGGGGCTCTAACCAGGTTCTGTTACCCAGAATCCTTTGCAAACCTCAACATTTGGCTAAAAAACAAATTTTCCACTCATTTCGGTGACAGAAAGTTGTGGAATCTGAGAGGAGCCACAAATTTCCTTCAACCCAGTGTTCCCCCAAGTCTCCCGATAAAAATGGTACCTCACTTGTGTGGGTAAGCCTAGCGCCCACAAAAGGAAATGGCCCAAAACACAACGTGGACACATCACATTTTTTAATAGAAAACAGTGCCTACCTGTGGATTTTGGCCCCTAGCTCAGCCAGCACCTGGGGAACCTAGCAAACCAGTGCATTTTTGAAAACTAGAAACCCAGGGGAATCCAAGATGGGGTGACGTGTGGGGCTCTGACCAGGTTCTGTTACCCAGAATCCTTTGCAAACATCAAAATTTGGCCAAAAAAAACACTTTTTCCTCTCATTTCGGTGACAGAAAGTTCTGGAATCTGAGAGGAGCCACAAATTTAGTTCCACCCAGCGTTACCCCAAGTCTCCCGATAAAAATGATACCTCACTTGTGTGGGTAGGCCTAGTGCCCGTGACAGGAAATACCCCAAAACGCAACGTTGACACATCACATTTTTTGGAAGAAAACAGAGGTGTTTTTTGCAAAGTGCCTACCTGTAGATTTTGGCCTCTAGCTCAGCCGGCACCTGGGGAAACCTACCAAACCTGTGCATTTCTGAAAACTAGAGACCTAGGGGAATCCAAGATGGGGTGACTTGTGGGGCTCTGACCAGGTTCTGTTACCCAGAATCCTTTGCAAACCTCATAATTTGGCTAAAAAACACATTTTCCTCACATTTTGGTGACAGAAAGTTCTGGAATCAGAGAGGAGCCACAAATTTCCTTCCACCCAGCGATCCCTCAAGTCTCCAGATAAAAATTATACCTCACTTGTGTGGGTAGGCCTAGCGCCCGCTACAGGAAATGCCCCAAAACGCAACATGGACACATCACATTTTTTTAAAGAAAACAGAGGTGTTTTTTGCAAAGTGCCTACCTGTAGATTTTGGCCTCTAGCTCAGCCGGCTCCTGGGAAAACCTACCAAACCTGTGCATTTTTGAAAACTAGAGACCTAGGTGAACCCAAGATGGGGTGGCTTGTGGGGCTCTGACCAAGTTCTGTTACCCAGAATCCTTTGCAAACCTCAAAATTTGGCTAAAAAAACAAATTTTCCTTACATTTTGGTGACAGAAAGTTCTGGAATCAGAGAGGAGTCACAAATTTCCTTCCACCCAGCGTTCCCCCCAAGTCTCCTGATAAAAATGATACCTCACTTGTGTGGGTAGGCCTAGCGCCCGCGACAGGAAATGCCCCTAAACGCAATGTGGACACATCACATTCTTTGAAAGAAAACAGAGGTATTTTTTGCAAAGTTCCTACCTGTAGATTTTGGCCTCTAGCTCAGCCGGCTCCTGGGGAAACCTACCAAACCTGTGCATTTTTGAAAACTAGAGACCTAGGTGAACCCAAGATGGGGTGGCTTGTGGGGCTCTGACCAAGTTCTGTTACCCAGAATCCTTTGCAAACCTCAGAATTTGGCTAAAAAAACAAATTTTCCTCACATTTTGGTGACAGAAAGTTCTGGAATCAGAGAGGAGTCACAAATTTCCCTCCACCCAGCGTTCCCCCAAGTCTCCTGATAAAAATGATACCTCACTTGTGTGGGTAGGCCTAGCGCCCGCGACAAGAAATGCCCCAAATCGCAACGTGGACACATCACATTTTTTTAAAGAAAACAGAGGTGTTTTTTGCAAAGTGCATACCTGTAGATTTTGGCCTCTAGCTCAGCTGGCACCTGGGGAAACCTACCAAACCTGTGCATTTTTGAAAACTAGTGACCTAGGGGAATCTAAGATGGCGTGACTTGTGGGGCTCTGACCAGGTTCTGTTACCCAGAATCCTTTGCAAACCTCATAATTTGGCTAAAAAACACATTTTCCTCACATTTTGGTGACAGAAAGTTCTGGAATCAGAGAGGAACCACAAGTTTCCTTCCACCCAGCGTTCCCTCAAGTCTCCAGATAAAAATGATACCTCACTTGTGTGAGTAGGCCTAGCGCCCGCGACAGGAAATGCCCCAAAACGCAACGTGGACACATCACATTTTTTTTAAAGAAAACAGAGATATTTTTTGCAAAGTGCCTACCTGTAGATTTTGGCCTCTAGCTCAGCCGGCTCCTTGGGAAACCTACCAAACCTGTGCATTTTTGAAAACTAGAGACCTAGGTGAACCCAAGATGGGGTGGCTTGTGGGGCTCTGACCAAGTTCTGTTACCCAGAATCCTTTGCAAACCTCATAATTTGGCTAAAAAACACATTTTCCTCACATTTTGGTGACAGAAAGTTCTGGAATCAGAGAGGAGCCACAAATTTCCTTCCACCCAGCGTTCCCTCAAGTCTCCAGATAAAAATGATACCTCACTTGTGTGGGTAGGCCTAGCGCCCGCTACAGGAAATGCCCCAAAACGCAACGTGGACTCATCACATTATTTTAAAGAAAACAGAGGTATTTTTTGCAAAGTGCCTACCTGTAGATTTTGGCCTCTAGCTCAGCCGGCACCTGGGGAAACCTACCAAACCTGTGCATTTTTGAAAACTAGAGACCTAGGTGAATCCATGATGGGGTGGCTTGTGGGGCTCTGCCCAAGTTCTGTTACCCAGAATCCTTTGCAAACCTCAAAATGTGGCTAAAAAAACAAATTTTCCTCACATTTTGGTGACAGAAAGTTCTGGAATCAGAGAGGAGTCACAAATTTCCTTCCACCCAGCGTTCCCCCAAGTCTCCTGATAAAAATGATACCTCACTTGTGTGGGTAGGCCTAGCGCCCGCAACAGGAAATGGCCCAAAACGCAACGTGGACACATCACATTTTTTTAAAGAAAACAGAGGTATTTTTTGCAGAGTGCCTACCTGTAGATTTTGGCCTCTAGCTCAGCCGGCACCTGGGAAAACCTACCAAACCTGTGCATTTTTTAACACTAGAGACTTAGGGGAATCCAAGATGAGGTGACTTGTGGGGCTCTGACCAGGTTCTGTTACCCAGAATCCTTTGCAAAACTCAAAATTTGGCTAAAAAAACAAATGTTCCTCACATTTTGGTGACAGAAAGTTCTGGAATCAGAGAGGAGCCACAAATTTCCTTCCACCCAGCGTTACCCCAAGTCTCCAGATAAAAATGATACCTCACTTGTGTGGGAGGCCTAGTGCCCGCGACAGGAAATGCCCCAAAACGCAACGTGGACACATCACATTTTTTTAAAGAAAACAGAGGAGTTTTTTGCAAAGTGCCTACCTGTAGATTTTGGCCTCTAGCTCAGCCTGCACCTGGGGAAACCTACCAAACCTGTGCATTTTTTAAAACTAGAGACCTAGGGGAATCCAAGATAGGGTGACTTGTGGGGCTCTGACCAGGTTCTGTTACCCAGAATCCTTTGCAAAACTCAACATTTGCCTAAAAAAGACATTTTCCTCACATTTTGGTGACAGAAAGTTCTGGAATCAGAGAGGAGACGCAAATTTCCTTCCACCCAGCGTTACCCCAAGTCTCCCGATAAAAATGATACCTCACTTGTGTGGGTAGGCCTAGCGCCGCAACAGGAAACACCCCAAAACGCAAAGCGGACACATCACATTTTTTGAAAGAAAACAGAGGTGTTTTTTGTAAAGTGCCTACCTGTAGATTTGGTACTCTAGCTCAGCCGGCACCTGGGGAAACCTACCAAACCTGTGCATTTTTGAAAAGTAGAGACCTAGGTGAATCCAAGATGGGGTGGCTTGTGGGGATCTGACCAAGTTCTGTTACCCAGAATCCTTTGCAAACCTCAAAATTTGGCTAAAAAAACAAATTTTCCTCACATTTTGGTGACAGAAAGTTCTGGAATCAGAGAGGAGTCACAAATTTCCTTCCACTGAGCATTCCCCCAAGTCTCCTGATAAAAATGATACCTCACTTGTGTGGGTAGGCCTAGCGCCCGCAACAGGAAATGCCCCAAAACGCAACGTGGACACATCACATTTTTTTAAAGAAAACAGAGGTATTTTTTGCAAAGTGCCTACCTGTAGATTTTGGCCTCTAGCTCAGCCGGCACCTGGGGAAACCTACCAAACCTGTGCATTTTTAAAAACTAGAGACCTAGGTGAATCCAAGATGGGGTGACGTGAGGGGCTCTGACCAGGTTCTGTTACCCAGAATCCTTTGCAAACATCAAAATTTGGCCAAAAAAACACTTTTTCCTCTCATTTCGGTGACAGAAAGTTCTGGAATCTGAGAGGAGCCACAAATTTCCTTCCACCCAGCTTTCCCCCAAGTCTCCTGATAAAAATGATACCTCACTTGTGTGGGTAGGCCTAGCGCCCGCGACAGGAAATGCTCCAAAACGCAACGTCGACACATCACATTTTTTTAAAGAAAACAGAGGTGTTTTTTGCAAAGTGCCTACCTGTAGTTTTTGGCTTCTAGCTCAGCCGGCACCTAAGGAAACCTACCAAACCTGTGCATTTTTTAACACTAGAGACTTAGGGGAATCAAAGATGGGGTGACTTGTGGGGCTCTGACCAGGTTCTGTTGCCCAGAATCCTTTGCAAACCTCATAATTTGGCTAAAAAACACATTTTCCTCACATTTTGGTGACAGAAAGTTCTGGAATCAGAGAGGAGTCACAAATTTCCTTCCACCCAGCGTTCCCCCAAGTCTCCTGATAAAAATGATATCTCACTTGTGTGGGTAGGCCTAGCGCCCACAACAGGAAATGCCTCAAAACGCAACGTGTACACATCACATTTTTTGAAAGAAAACAAAGGTGTTTTTTGCAAAGTGCCTACCTGTAGATTTTGGCCTCTAGCTCAGCCGGCACCTGGGGAAACCTACCAAACCTGTGCATTTCTGAAAACTAGAGACCTAGGGGAATCTAAGATGGGGTGACTTGTTGGGCTCTGACCAGGTTCTGTTACCCAGAATCCTTTGCAAACCTCATAATTTGGCAAAAAACACATTTTGCTCACATTTTGGTGACAGAAAGTTCTGGAATCAGAGAGGAGCCACAAATTTCCTTACACCCAGCGTTCCCTCAAGTCTCCAGATAAAAATGATACCTCACTTGTGTGAGTAGGCCTAGCGCCCGCTACAGGAAATGCCCCAAAACGCAACGTGGACACATCACATTTTTTGAAAGAAAACAGAGGTGTTTTTTGCAAAGTGCCTACCTGTAGATTTTGGCCTCTAGCTCAGCCGGCACCTGGGGAAACCTACCAAACCTCTGCATTTTTTAAAACTAGAGACCTAGGTGAATCCAAGATGGGGTGGCTTGTGGGGCTCTGACCAAGTTCTGTTACCCAGAATCCTTTGCAGACCTCAAAATTTGGCTAAAAAAACAAATTTTCCTCACATTTTGGTGACAGAAAGTTCTGGAATCAGAGAGGAGTCACAAATTTCCTTCCACCCAGCGTTCCCCCAAGTCTCCTGATAAAAATGATATCTCACTTGTGTGGGTAGGCCTAGCGCCCACAACAGGAAATGCCCCAAAACGCAACGTGTACACATCACATTTTTTGAAAGAAAACAAAGGTGTTTTTTGCAAAGTGCCTACCTGTAGATTTTGGCCTCTAGCTCAGCCGGCACCTGGGGAAACCTACCAAACCTGTGCATTTCTGAAAACTAGAGACCTAGGGGAATCTAAGATGGGGTGACTTGTGGGGCTCTGACCAGGTTCTGTTACCCAGAATCCTTTGCAAAACTCAAAATTTGGCTACAAAAACAAATGTTGCTCACATTTTGGTGACAGAAAGAACTGGAATCAGAGAGGAGCCACAAATTTCCTTCCACCCAGCGTTACCCCAAGTCTCCCGATAAAAATTATACCTCACTTGAGTGGGTAGGCCTAGCACCCGCGACAGGAAATACCCCAAAACGCAACGTGGACACATCACATTTTTTGGAAGAAAACAGAGGTGTTTTTTGCAAAGTGCCTACCTGTAGATTTAGGCCTCTAGCTCAGCTGGCACCTGGGGAAACCTACCAAACCTGTGCATTTCTGAAAACTAGAGACCTAGGGGAATCCAAGATCGGGTCACTTGTGGGGCTCTGGCCAGGTTCTGTTACCCAGAATCCTTTGCAAACCTCATAATTTGGCTAAAAAACACATTTTCCTCACATTTTGGTGACAGAAAGTTCTGGAATCAGAGAGGAGCCACAAATTTTCTTCCACCCAGCGTTCCCTCAAGTCTCCAGATGAAAATGATACCTCACTTGTGTGGGTAGGCATAGCGCCCGCAACAGGAAATGCCCCAAAACGCAACGTGTACACATCACATTTTTTGAAAGAAAACAAAGGTGTTTTTTGCAAAGTGCCTACCTGTAGATTTTGGCCTCTAGCTCAGCCGGCACCTGGGGAAACCTACCAAACCTGTGCATTTCTGAAAACTAGAGACCTAGGGGAATCTAAGATGGGGTGACTTGTGGGGCTCTGACCAGGTTCTGTTACCCAGAATCCTTTGCAAAACTCAAAATTTGGCTAAAAAAACAAATGTTGCTCACATTTTGGTGACAGAAAGTTCTGGAATTAGAGAGGAGCCACAAATTTCCTTCCACCCAGCGTTACCCCAAGTCTCCCGATAAAAATTATACCTCACTTGAGTGGGTAGGCCTAGCGCCCGCGACAGGAAATACCCCAAAACGCAACGTGGACACATCACATTTTTTGGAAGAAAACAGAGGTGTTTTTTGCAAAGTGCCTACCTGTAGATTTTGGCCTCTAGCTCAGCTGGCACCTGGGGAAACCTACCAAACCCATGCATTTCTGAAAACTAGAGACCTAGGGGAATCTAAGATGGGGTGACTTGTGGGGCTCTGACCAGGTTCTGTTACCCAGAATCCTTTGCAAAACTCAAAATTTGGCTAAAAAAACAAATGTTGCTCACATTTTGGTGACAGAAAGTTCTGGAATCAGAGAGGAGCCACAAATTTCCTTCCACCCAGCATTTCCTCAAGTCTCCAGATAAAAATGATACCTCACTTGTGTGGGTAGGCCTAGCGCCCGCTACAGGAAATGCCCCAAAACGCAACGTGGACACATCACATTTTTTGGAAGAAAACAGAGGTGTTTTTTGCAAAGTGCCTACCAGTAGATTTTGGCCTCTAGCTCAGCCGGCACCTGGGGAAACCTACCAAACCTGTGCATTTCTGAAAACTAGAGACCTAGGTGAACCCAAGATGGGGTGGCTTGTGGGGCTCTGACCAAGTTCTGTTACCCAGAATCCTTTGCAAACCTCAAAATTTGGCTAAAAAACACATTTTCCTCACATTTTGGTGACAGAAAGTTCTGGAATCAGAGAGGAGCCACAAATTTTCTTCCACCCAGCGTTCCCTCAAATCTCCAGATAAAAATGATACCTCACTTGTGTGGGTAGACCTAGCGCCCGCTACAGGAAATGCCCCAAAACGCAACGTGGACACATCACATTTTTTTAAAGAAAACAGAGGTGTTTTTTGCAAAGTGCCTACCTGTAGATTTTGGCCTCTAGCTCAGCCGGCTCCTGTGGAAACCTACCAAACCTGTGCATTTTTTAAAACTAGAGACCTAGGTGAACCCAAGATGGGGTGGCTTGTGGGGCTCTGACCAAGTTCTGTTACCCAGAATCCTTTGCAAACCTCAGATTTTGGCTAAAAAAAACAAATTTTCCTCACATTTTGGTGACAGAAAGTTCTCGAATCAGAGAGGAGTCACAAATTTCCTTCCACCCAGCGTTCCCCCAAGTCTCCTGATAAAAATGATACCTCACTTGGTGGGTAGGCCTAGCGCCCGCGACAGGAAATGCCCCAAAACGCAACTTGGACACATCACATTTTTTGAAAGAAAACAGAGGAGTTTTTTGCAAAGTGCCTACCTGTAGATTTTGGCCTCTAGCTCAGCCGGCACCTGGGGAAACCTACCAAACCTGTGCATTTCTGAAAACTAGTGACCTAGGGGAATCTAAGATGGGGTGACTTGTGGGGCTCTGACCAGGTTCTGTTACCCAGAATCCTTTGCAAACCTCATAATTTGGCTAAAAAACACATTTTCCTCACATTTTGGTGACAGAAAGTTCTGGAATCAGAGAGGAGCCACAAATTTCCTTCCACCCAGCGTTCCCTCAAGTCTCCAGATAAAAATGATACCTCACTTGTGTGAGTAGGCATAGCCCCCGCTACAGGAAATGCCCCAAAACGCAACGTGGACACATCACATTTTTTTAAAGAAAACAGAGGTGTTTTTTGCAAAGTGCCTACCTTTAGATTTTGACCTCTAGCTCAGCTGGCACCTGGGGAAACCTACCAAACCTCTGCATTTTTTAAAACTAGAGACCTAGGTGAATCCATGATGGGGTGGCTTGTGGGGCTCTGACCAAGTTCTGTTACCCAGAATCCTTTGCAAACCTCAAAATTTGGCTAAAAAAACTAATTTACCTCACATTTTGGTGACAGAAAGTTCTGGAATCAGAGAGGAGCCACAAATTTCCTTCCACCCAGCATTTCCTCAAGTCTCCAGATAAAAATGATACCTCACTTGTGTGGGTAGGCCTAGCGCCCGCTACAGGAAATGCCCCAAAACGCAACGTGGACACATCACATTTTTTGGAAGAAAACAGAGGTGTTTTTTGCAAAGTGCCTACCTGTAGATTTTGGCCTCTAGCTCAGCCGGCACCTGGGGAAACCTACCAAACCTGTGCATTTCTGAAAACTAGAGACCTAGGTGAACCCAAGATGGGGTGGCTTGTGGGGCTCTGACCAAGTTCTGTTACCCAGAATCCTTTGCAAACCTCAAAATTTGGCTAAAAAAACTAATTTTCCTCACATTTTGGTGACAGCACTTTCTGGAATCAGAGAGGAGTCACAAATTTCCTTCCACCCAGCGTTCCCCCAAGGCTCCTGATAAAAATGATACCTCACTTGTGTGGGTAGGCCTAGCGCCCGCGACAGGAAATGCCCCAAAACGCAACGTGGACACATCACATTTTTTTAAAGAAAACAGAGGTGTTTTTTGCAAAGTGCCTACCTGTAGATTTTGGCCTCTAGCTCAGCCGGCACCTGGGGAAACCTACCAAACCTGTGCATTTTTGAAAA
The DNA here is from genome assembly GCF_031143425.1 of Pleurodeles waltl. NCBI lineage: Eukaryota > Metazoa > Chordata > Amphibia > Caudata > Salamandridae > Pleurodeles > Pleurodeles waltl. The sequence goes on along the minus strand of NC_090451.1, from coordinate 573,993,584 downwards.
CTAGTGACCTAGGGGAATCTAAGATGGGGTGACTTGTGGGCCTCTGACCAGGTTCTGTTACCCAGAATCCTTTGCAAACCTCATAATTTGGATAAAAAACACATTTTCCTCACATTTTGGTGACAGAAAGTTCTGGAATCAAAGAGGAGCCACAAATTTCCTTCCACCCAGCATTTCCTCAAGTCTCCAGATAAAAATGATACCTCACTTGTGTGGGTAGGCCTAGCGCCCGCTACAGGAAATGCCCCAAAACGCAACGTGGACACATCACATTTTTTGGAAGAAAACAGAGGTGTTTTTTGCAAAGTGCCTACCTGTAGATTTTGGCCTCTAGCTCAGCCGGCACCTGGGGAAACCTACCAAACCTGTGCATTTCTGAAAACTAGAGACCTAGGGGAATCTAAGATGGGGTGACTTGTGGGGCTCTGACCAGGTTCTGTTACCCAGAATCCTTTGCAAAACTCAAAATTTGGCTAAAAAAACAAATGTTGCTCACATTTTGGTGACAGAAAGTTCTGGAATCAGAGAGGAGCCACAAATTTCCTTCCACCCAGCATTTCCTCAAGTCTCCAGATAAAAATGATACCTCACTTGTGTGGGTAGGCCTAGCGCCCGCTACAGGAAATGCCCCAAAACGCAACGTGGACACATCACATTTTTTGGAAGAAAACAGAGGTGTTTTTTGCAAAGTGCCTACCAGTAGATTTTGGCCTCTATTTCAGCCGGTACCTGGGGAAACCTACCAAACCTGTGCATTTCTGAAAACTAGAGACCTAGGTGAACCCAAGATGGGGTGGCTTGTGGGGCTCTGACCAAGTTCTGTTACCCAGAATCCTTTGCAAACCTCAAAATTTGGCTAAAAAACACATTTTCCTCACATTTTGGTGACAGAAAGTTCTGGAATCAGAGAGGAGCCACAAATTTTCTTCCACCCAGCGTTCCCTCAAATCTCCAGATAAAAATGATACCTCACTTGTGTGGGTAGACCTAGCGCCCGCTACAGGAAATGCCCCAAAACGCAACGTGGACACATCACATTTTTTTAAAGAAAACAGAGGTGTTTTTTGCAAAGTGCCTACCTGTAGATTTTGGCCTCTAGCTCAGCCGGCTCCTGTGGAAACCTACCAAACCTGTGCATTTTTTAAAACTAGAGACCTAGGTGAACCCAAGATGGGGTGGCTTGTGGGGCTCTGACCAAGTTCTGTTACCCAGAATCCTTTGCAAACCTCAGATTTTGGCTAAAAAAAACAAATTTTCCTCACATTTTGGTGACAGAAAGTTCTCGAATCAGAGAGGAGTCACAAATTTCCTTCCACCCAGCATTCCCCCAAGTCTCCTGATAAAAATGATACCTCACTTGGTGGGTAGGCCTAGCGCCCGCGACAGGAAATGCCCCAAAACGCAACTTGGACACATCACATTTTTTGAAAGAAAACAGAGGAGTTTTTTGCAAAGTGCCTACCTGTAGATTTTGGCCTCTAGCTCAGCCGGCACCTGGGGAAACCTACCAAACCTGTGCATTTCTGAAAACTAGTGACCTAGGGGAATCTAAGATGGGGTGACTTGTGGGGCTCTGACCAGGTTCTGTTACCCAGAATCCTTTGCAAACCTCATAATTTGGCTAAAAAACACATTTTCCTCACATTTTGGTGACAGAAAGTTCTGGAATCAGAGAGGAGCCACAAATTTCCTTCCACCCAGCGTTCCCTCAAGTCTCCAGATAAAAATGATACCTCACTTGTGTGAGTAGGCATAGCCCCCGCTACAGGAAATGCCCCAAAACGCAACGTGGACACATCACATTTTTTTAAAGAAAACAGAGGTGTTTTTTGCAACGTGCCTACCTTTAGATTTTGACCTCTAGCTCAGCTGGCACCTGGGGAAACCTACCAAACCTCTGCATTTTTTAAAACTAGAGACCTAGGTGAATCCATGATGGGGTGGCTTGTGGGGCTCTGACCAAGTTCTGTTACCCAGAATCCTTTGCAAACCTCAAAATTTGGCTAAAAAAACTAATTTACCTCACATTTTGGTGACAGAAAGTTCTGGAATCAGAGAGGAGCCACAAATTTCCTTCCACCCAGCATTTCCTCAAGTCTCCAGATAAAAATGATACCTCACTTGTGTGGGTAGGCCTAGCGCCCGCTACAGGAAATGCCCCAAAACGCAACGTGGACACATCACATTTTTTGGAAGAAAACAGAGGTGTTTTTTGCAAAGTGCCTACCTGTAGATTTTGGCCTCTAGCTCAGCCGGCACCTGAGGAAACCTACCAAACCTGTGCATTTCTGAAAACTAGAGACCTAGGTGAACCCAAGATGGGGTGGCTTGTGGGGCTCTGACCAAGTTCTGTTACCCAGAATCCTTTGCAAACCTCAAAATTTGGCCAAAAAAACTAATTTTCCTCACATTTTGGTGACAGCACTTTCTGGAATCAGAGAGGAGTCACAAATTTCCTTCCACCCAGCGTTCCCCCAAGGCTCCTGATAAAAATGATACCTCACTTGTGTGGGTAGGCCTAGCGCCCGCGACAGGAAATGCCCCAAAACGCAACGTGGACACATCACATTTTTTTAAAGAAAACAGAGGTGTTTTTTGCAAAGTGCCTACCTGTAGATTTTGGCCTCTAGCTCAGCCGGCACTGGGGAAACCTACCAAACCTGTGCATTTTTGAAAACTAGTGACCTAGGGGAATCTAAGATGGGGTGACTTGTGGGCCTCTGACCAGGTTCTGTTACCCAGAATCCTTTGCAAACCTCATAATTTGGATAAAAAACACATTTTCCTCACATTTTGGTGACAGAAAGTTCTGGAATCAGATAGGAGCCACAAGTTTCCTTCAACCCAGCGTTCCCTCAAGTCTCCAGATAAAAATGATACCTAACTTGTGTGAGTAGGCCTAGCGCCCGCTACAGGAAGTGCCCCAAAACGCAACGTGGACACATCACATTTTTTTAAAGAAAACAGAGGTGTTTTTTGCAAAGTGCCTACCTGTAGATTTTGGCCTCTAGCTAAGCCGGCACCTGGGGAAACCTACCAAACCTCTGCATTTTTTAAAACTAGAGACCTAGGTGAATCCATGATGGGTTGGCTTGTGGGGCTCTGACCAAGTTCTGTTACCCAGAATCCTTTGCAAACCTCAAAATTTGGCTAAAAAAACAAATTTTCCTTACATTTTGGTGACAGAAAGTTCTGGAATCAGAGAGGAGTCACAAATTTCCTTCCACCCAGCGTTCCCCCCAAGTCTCCTGATAAAAATGATACCTCACTTGTGTGGGTAGGCCTAGCGCCCGCGACAGGAAATGCCCCTAAACGCAATGTGGACACATCACATTTTTTGAAAGAAAACAGAGGTATTTTTTGCTAAGTGCCTACCTGTAGATTTTGGCCTCTAGCTCAGCCGGCACCTGGGGAAACCTACCAAACCTCTGCATTTTTGAAAACTAGAGACCTAGGTGAATCCATGATGGGGTGGCTTGTGGGGCTCTGACTAAGTTCTGTTACCCAGAATCCTTTGCAGACCTCAAAATTTGGCTAAAAAAACAAATTTTCCTCACATTTTGGTGACAGAAAGTTCTGGAATCAGAGAGGAGTCACAAATTTCCTTCCACCCAGCGTTCCCCCAAGTCTCCTGATAAAAATGATACCTCACTTGTTTGGGTAGGCCTAGCGCCCGCGACAGGAAATGCCCCAAAACGCAACGTGGACACATCACATTTTTTGAAAGAAAACAGAGGTATTTTTTGCAAAGTGCCTACCTGTAGATTGTGGCCTCTAGCTCAGCCGGCACCTGGGGAAACCTACCAAACCTGTGCATTTTTGAAAACTAGAGACCTAGGTGAATCCAAGATGGGGTGGCTTGTGGGGCTCTGACCAAGTTCTGTTACCCAGAATCCTTTGCATACCTCAAAATTTGGCCAAAAAAACAAGTTTTCATCACATTTTGGTGACAGAAAGTTCTTGAATCAGAGAGGAGTCACAAATTTCCTTCCAGCCAGCGTTGCCCCAGGTCTCCTGATAAAAATGATACCTCACTTGTGTGGGTAGGCCTAGCGCCCGTGACTGGAAATGCCCCAAAACACAAAGTGGACACATCACATTTTTTGAAAGAAAACAGAGGTGTTTTTTGCAAAGTGCCTACCTGTAGATTTTGGCCTCTAGCTCAGCCGGCACCTGGGGAAACCTACCAAACCTGTGCATTTTTTAAAACTAGTGACCTAGGGGAATCCAAGATGGGGTGACTTGTGGGGCTCTGACCAGGTTCTGTTACCCAGAATCCTTTGCAAACCTCAACATTTGGCTAAAAAAACAAATTGTCCACTCATTTCGGTGACAGAAAGTTGTGGAATCTGAGAAAAGCCACAAATTTCCTTCAACCCATCGTTCCCACAAGTCTCCCGATAAAAATGGTACCTCACTTGTGTGGGTAGGCCTAGCGCCCACGAAAGGAAATGGCCCAAAACACAACGTGGACACATCACATTTTTTCATAGAAAACAGTGCTACCTGTGGATTTTGGCCTCTATCTCAGCCAGCACCTGGGGAAACCCAGCAAACCAGCGCATTTTTTAAAACTAGAAACCCAGGGGAATCCAAGATGGGGTGACATGTGGGGCTCTGACCAGGTTCTGTTACCCAGAATCCTTTGCAAACATCAAAATTTGGCCAAAAAAAACACTTTTTCCTCTCATTTCGGTGACAGAAAGTTCTGGAATCTGAGAGGAGCCACACATTTCCTTCCACCCAGCTTTCCCCCAAGTCTCCTGATAAAAATGATACGTCACTTGTGTGGGTAGGCCTAGCGCCCGCGACAGGAAATGCTCCAAAACGCAACGTGGACACATCACATTTTTTTAAAGAAAACAGAGGTGTTTTTTGCAAAGTGCCTACCTGTAGATTTTGGCCTCTAGCTCAGCCGGCACCTAGGGAAACCTACCAAACCTGTGCATTTTTTAACACTAGAGACCTAGGGGAATCCAAGATGGGGTGACTTGTGGGGCTCTAACCAGGTTCTGTTACCCAGAATCCTTTGCAAACCTCAACATTTGGCTAAAAAACAAATTTTCCACTCATTTCGGTGACAGAAAGTTGTGGAATCTGAGAGGAGCCACAAATTTCCTTCAACCCAGTGTTCCCCCAAGTCTCCCGATAAAAATGGTACCTCACTTGTGTGGGTAAGCCTAGCGCCCACGAAAGGAAATGGCCCAAAACACAACGTGGACACATCACATTTTTTAATAGAAAACAGTGCCTACCTGTGGATTTTGGCCCCTAGCTCAGCCAGCACCTGGGGAACCTAGCAAACCAGTGCATTTTTGAAAACTAGAAACCCAGGGGAATCCAAGATGGGGTGACGTGTGGGGCTCTGACCAGGTTCTGTTACCCAGAATCCTTTGCAAACATCAAAATTTGGCCAAAAAAAACACTTTTTCCTCTCATTTCGGTGACAGAAAGTTCTGGAATCTGAGAGGAGCCACAAATTTAGTTCCACCCAGCGTTACCCCAAGTCTCCCGATAAAAATGATACCTCACTTGTGTGGGTAGGCCTAGTGCCCGTGACAGGAAATACCCCAAAACGCAACGTTGACACATCACATTTTTTGGAAGAAAACAGGTGTTTTTTGCAAAGTGCCTACCTGTAGATTTTGGCCTCTAGCTCAGCCGGCACCTGGGGAAACCTACCAAACCTGTGCATTTCTGAAAACTAGAGACCTAGGGGAATCCAAGATGGGGTGACTTGTGGGGCTCTGACCAGGTTCTGTTACCCAGAATCCTTTGCAAACCTCATAATTTGGCTAAAAAACACATTTTCCTCACATTTTGGTGACAGAAAGTTCTGGAATCAGAGAGGAGCCACAAATTTCCTTCCACCCAGCGATCCCTCAAGTCTCCAGATAAAAATTATACCTCACTTGTGTGGGTAGGCCTAGCGCCCGCTACAGGAAATGCCCCAAAACGCAACATGGACACATCACATTTTTTTAAAGAAAACAGAGGTGTTTTTTGCAAAGTGCCTACCTGTAGATTTTGGCCTCTAGCTCAGCCGGCTCCTGGGGAAACCTACCAAACCTGTGCATTTTTGAAAACTAGAGACCTAGGTGAACCCAAGATGGGGTGGCTTGTGGGGCTCTGACCAAGTTCTGTTACCCAGAATCCTTTGCAAACCTCAGAATTTGGCTAAAAAAACAAATTTTCCTCACATTTTGGTGACAGAAAGTTCTGGAATCAGAGAGGAGTCACAAATTTCCCTCCACCCAGCGTTCCCCCAAGTCTCCTGATAAAAATGATACCTCACTTGTGTGGGTAGGCCTAGCGCCCGCGACAAGAAATGCCCCAAAACGCAACGTGGACACATCACATTTTTTTAAAGAAAACAGAGGTGTTTTTTGCAAAGTGCCTACCTGTAGATTTTGGCCTCTAGCTCAGCTGGCACCTGGGGAAACCTACCAAACCTGTGCATTTTTTAAAACTAGTGACCTAGGGGAATCTAAGATGGCGTGACTTGTGGGGCTCTGACCAGGTTCTGTTACCCAGAATCCTTTGCAAACCTCATAATTTGGCTAAAAAACACATTTTCCTCACATTTTGGTGACAGAAAGATCTGGAATCAGAGAGGAACCACAAGTTTCCTTCCACCCAGCGTTCCCTCAAGTCTCCAGATAAAAATGATACCTCACTTGTGTGAGTAGGCCTAGCGCCCGCGACAGGAAATGCCCCAAAACGCAACGTGGACACATCACATTTTTTGAAAGAAAACAGAGGTATTTTTTGCAAAGTGCCTACCTGTAGATTGTGGCCTCTAGCTCAGCCGGCACCTGGGGAAACCTACCAAACCTGTGCATTTTTGAAAACTAGAGACCTAGGTGAATCCAAGATGGGGTGGCTTGTGGGGCTCTGACCAAGTTCTGTTACCCAGAATCCTTTGCAGACCTCAAAATTTGGCCAAAAAAACAAGTTTTCATCACATTTTGGTGACAGAAAGTTCTTGAATCAGAGAGGAGTCGCAAATTTCCTTCCAGCCAGCGTTGCCCCAGGTCTCCTGATAAAAATGTTACCTCACTTGTGTGGGTAGGCCTAGCGCCCGTGACAGGAAATGCCCCAAAACACAAAGTGGACACATCACATTTTTTTAAAGAAAACAGAGGTGTTTTTTGCAAAGTGCCTACCTGTAGATTTTGGCCTCTAGCTCAGCCGGCACCTGGGGAAACCTACCAAACCTGTGCATTTTTGAAAACTAGAGACCTAGGGGAATCCAAGATAGGGTGACTTGTGGGGCTCTGACCAGGTTCTGTTACCCAGAATCCTTTGCAAACCTCAACATTTGGGTAAAAAAACAAATTGTCCACTCATTTCAGTGACAGAAAGTTGTGGAATCTGAGAGGAGCCACAAATTTCCTTCAACCCAGCGTTCCCACAAGTCTCCCGATAAAAATGGTACCTCACTTGTGTGGGTAGGCCTAGCGCCCACGAAAGGAAATGGCCCAAAACACAACGTGGACACATCACATTTTTTCATAGAAAACAGTGCTACCTGTGGATTTTGGCCTCTATCTCAGCCAGCACCTGGGGAAACCCAGCAAACCAGCGCATTTTTTAAAACTAGAAACCCAGGGGAATCCAAGATGGGGTGACATGTGGGGCTCTGACCAGGTTCTGTTACCCAGAATCCTTTGCAAACATCAAAATTTGGCCAAAAAAAACACTTTTTCCTCTCATTTCGGTGACAGAAAGTTCTGGAATCTGAGAGGAGCCACACATTTCCTTCCACCCAGCTTTCCCCCAAGTCTCCTGATAAAAATGATACGTCACTTGTGTGGGTAGGCCTAGCGCCCGCGACAGGAAATGCTCCAAAACGCAACGTGGACACATCACATTTTTTTAAAGAAAACAGAGGTGTTTTTTGCAAAGTGCCTACCTGTAGATTTTGGCCTCTAGCTCAGCCGGCACCTAGGGAAACCTACCAAACCTGTGCATTTTTTAACACTAGAGACCTAGGGGAATCCAAGATGGGGTGACTTGTGGGGCTCTAACCAGGTTCTGTTACCCAGAATCCTTTGCAAACCTCAACATTTGGCTAAAAAACAAATTTTCCACTCATTTCGGTGACAGAAAGTTGTGGAATCTGAGAGGAGCCACAAATTTCCTTCAACCCAGCGTTCCCCCAAGTCTCCAGATAAAAATGGTACCTCACTTGTGTGGGTAAGCCTAGCGCCCACGAAAGGAAATGGCCCAAAACACAACGTGGACACATCACATTTTTTAATAGAAAACAGTGCCTACCTGTGGATTTTGGCCCCTAGCTCAGCCAGCACCTGGGGAACCTAGCAAACCAGTGCATTTTTGAAAACTAGAAACCCAGGGGAATCCAAGATGGGGTGACGTGTGGGGCTCTGACCAGGTTCTGTTACCCAGAATCCTTTGCAAACATCAAAATTTGGCCAAAAAAAACACTTTTTCCTCTCATTTCGGTGACAGAAAGTTCTGGAATCTGAGAGGAGCCACAAATTTCCTTCCACCCAGCGTTACCCCAAGTCTCCCGATAAAAATGATACCTCACTTGTGTGGGTAGGCCTAGCGCCCGTGACAGGAAATACCCCAAAACGCAACGTTGACACATCACATTTTTTGGAAGAAAACAGAGGTGTTTTTTGCAAAGTGCCTACCTGTAGATTTTGGCCTCTATCTCAGCCGGCACCTGGGGAAACCTACCAAACCTGTGCATTTCTGAAAACTAGAGACCTAGGGGAATCCAAGATGGGGTGACTTGTGGGGCTCTGACCAGGTTCTGTTACCCAGAATCCTTTGCAAACCTCATAATTTGGCTAAAAAACACATTTTCCTCACATTTTGGTGACAGAAAGTTCTGGAATCAGAGAGGAGCCACAAATTTCCTTCCACCCAGCGATCCCTCAAGTCTCCAGATAAAAATTATACCTCACTTGTGTGGGTAGGCCTAGCGCCCGCTACAGGAAATGCCCCAAAACGCAACATGGACACATCACATTTTTTTAAAGAAAACAGAGGTGTTTTTTGCAAAGTGCCTACCTGTAGATTTTGGCCTCTAGCTCAGCCGGCTCCTGGGGAAACCTACCAAACCTGTGCATTTTTGAAAACTAGAGACCTAGGTGAACCCAAGATGGGGTGGCTTGTGGGGCTCTGACCAAGTTCTGTTACCCAGAATCCTTTGCAAACCTCAGAATTTGGCTAAAAAAACAAATTTTCCTCACATTTTGGTGACAGAAAGTTTTGGAATCAGAGAGGAGTCACAAATTTCCTTCCACCCAGCGTTCCCCCAAGGCTCCTGATAAAAATGATACCTCACTTGTGTGGGTAGGCCTAGCGCCCGCGACAGGAAATGCCCCAAAACGCAACGTGGACACATCACATTTTCTGAAAGAAAACAGAGGTGTTTTTTGCAAAGTGCCTACCTGTAGATTTTGGCCTCTAGCTCAGCCGGCACCTGGGGAAACCTACCAAACCTGTGCATTTTTGAAAACTAGAGACCTAGGTGAATCCAAGATGGGGTGGCTTCTGGGGCTCTGACCAAGTTCTGTTACCCAGAATCCTTTGCAAACCTCAACATTTGGCTAAAAAAACACATTTTCCTCACATTTTGGTGACAGAAAGATCTGGAATCAGAGAGGAGTCACAAATTTCCTTCCACCCAGCGTTCCCCCAAGTCTCCTGATAAAAATGATACCTCACTTGTGTGGGTAGGCATAGCGCCTGCAACAGGAAATGCCCCAAAACGCAACGTGTACACATCACATTTTTTGAAAGAAAACAAAGGTGTTTTTTGCAAAGTGCCTACCTGTAGATTTTGGCCTCTAGATCAGCCGGCACCTGGGGAAATCTACCAAACCTGTGCATTTCTGAAAACTAGAGACCTAGGGGAATCTAAGATGGGGTGACTTGTGGGGCTCTGACCAGGTTCTGTTACCCAGAATCCTTTGCAAAACTCAAAATTTGGCTAAAAAAACAAATGTTGCTCACATTTTGGTGACAGAAAGTTCTGGAATCAGAGAGGAGCCACAAATTTCCTTCCACCCAGCGTTACCCCAAGTCTCCCGATAAAAATTATACCTCACTTGAGTGGGTAGGCCTAGCGCCCGCGACAGGAAATACCCCAAAACGCAACGTGGACACATCACATTTTTTGGAAGAAAACAGAGGTGTTTTTTGCAAAGTGCCTACCTGTAGATTTTGGCCTCTAGCTCAGCTGGCACCTGGGGAAACCTACCAAACCTGTGCATTTCTGAAAACTAGAGACCTAGGGGAATCCAAGATGGGGTGACTTGTGGGGCTCTGGCCAGGTTCTGTTACCCAGAATCCTTTGCAAACCTCATAATTTGGCTAAAAAACACATTTTCCTCACATTTTGGTGACAGAAAGTTCTGGAATCAGAGAGGAGCCACAAATTTTCTTCCACCCAGCGTTCCCTCAAGTCTCCATATAAAAATGATACCTCACTTGTGTGGGTAGACCTAGCGCCCGCTACAGGAAATGCCCCAAAACGCAACGTGGATACATCACATTTTTTTAAAGAAAACAGAGGTGTGTTTTGCAAAGTGCCTACCTGTAGATTTTGGCCTCTAGCTCAGCCGGCTCCTGTGGAAACCTACCAAACCTGTGCATTTTTTAAAACTAGAGACCTAGGTGAACCCAAGATGGGGTGGCTTGTGGGGCTCTGACCAAGTTCTGTTACCCAGAATCCTTTGCAAACCTCAGATTTTGGCTAAAAAACCCACATTTTCCTCACATTTTGGTGACAGAAAGTTCTCGAATCAGAGAGGAGTCACAAATTTCCTTCCACCCAGCGTTCCCCCAAGTCTCCTGATAAAAATGATACCTCACTTGGTGGGTAGGCCTAGCGCCCGCGACAGGAAATGCCCCAAAACGCAACTTGGACACATCACATTTTTTGAAAGAAAACAGAGGAGTTTTTTGCAAAGTGCCTACCTGTAGATTTTGGCCTCTAGCTCAGCCGGCACCTGGGGAAACCTACCAAACCTGTGCATTTCTGAAAACTAGTGACCTAGGGGAATCTAAGATGGGGTGACTTGTGGGGCTCTGACCAGGTTCTATTACCCAGAATCCTTTGCAAACCTCATCATTTGGCTAAAAAACACATTTTCCTCACATTTTGGTGACAGAAAGTTCTGGAATCAGAGAGGAGCCACAAATGTCTTTCCACCCAGCGTTCCCTCAAGTCTCCAGATAAAAATGATACCTCACTTGTGTGAGTAGGCCTAGCCCCCGCTACAGGAAATGCCCCAAAACGCAACGTGGACACATCACATTTTTTGAAAGAAAACAGAGGAGTTTTTTGCAAAGTGCCTACCTGTAGATTTTGGCCTCTAGCTCAGCCGGCACCTGGGGAAACCTACCAAACCTGTGCATTTCTGAAAACTAGTGACCTAGGGGAATCTAAGATGGGGTGACTTGTGGGGCTCTGACCAGGTTCTATTACCCAGAATCCTTTGCAAACCTCATCATTTGGCTAAAAAACACATTTTCCTCACATTTTGGTGACAGAAAGTTCTGGAATCAGAGAGGAGCCACAAATGTCTTTCCACCCAGCGTTCCCTCAAGTCTCCAGATAAAAATGATACCTCACTTGTGTGAGTAGGCCTAGCCCCCGCTACAGGAAATGCCCCAAAACGCAACGTGGACACATCACATTTTTTGAAAGAAAACAGAGGTGTTTTTTGCAAAGTGCCTACCTTTAGATTTTGACCTCTAGCTCAGCTGGCACCTGGGGAAACCTACCAAACCTCTGCATTTTTTAAAACTAGAGACCTAGGTGAATCCATGATGGGGTGGCTTGTGGGGCTCTGACCAAGTTCTGTTACCCAGAATCCTTTGCAAACCTCAAAATTTGGCTAAAAAAACTAATTTTCCTCACATTTTGGTGACAGAAAGTTCTGGAATCAGAGAGGAGCCACAAATTTCCTTCCACCCAGCGTTCCCTCAAGTCTCCAGATAAAAATGATACCTCACTTGTGTGGGTAGGCCTAGCGCCCGCTACAGGAAATGCCCCAAAACGCAACGTGGACACATCACATTTTTTGGAAGAAAACAGAGGTGTTTTTTGCAAAGTGCCTACCAGTAGATTATGGCCTCTAGCTCAGCCGGCACCTGGGGAAACCTACCAAACCTGTGCATTTCTGAAAACTAGAGACCTAGGTGAACCCAAGATGAGGTGGCTTGTGGGGCTCTGACCAAGTTCTGTTACCCAGAATCCTTTGCAAACCTCAAAATTTGGCTAAAAAAACAAATTTTCCTCACATTTTGGTGACAGAACGTTCTGGAATCAGAGAGGAGTCACAAATTTCCTTCCACCCAGCGTTCCCCCAAGGCTCCTGATAAAAATGATACCTCACTTGTGTGGGTAGGCCTAGCGCCCACGACAGGAAATGCCCCAAAACGCAACGTGGACACATCACATTTTCTGGAAGAAAACAGAGGTGTTTTTTGCAAAGTGCCTACCTGTAGATTTTGGCCTCTAGCTCAGCCGGCGCCTGGGGAAACCTACCAAACCTGTGCATTTTTGAAAACTAGAGACCTAGGTGAATCCAAGATGGGGTGGCTTGTGGGGCTCTGACCAAGTTCTGTTACCCAGAATCCTTTGCAAACCTCAAAATTTGGCTAAAAAAACACATTTTCCTCACATTTTGGTGACAGAAAGATCTGGAATCAGAGAGGAGTCACAAATTTCCTTCCACCCAGCGTTCCCCCAAGTCTCCTGATAAAAATGATACCTCACTTGTGTGGGTAGGCATAGCGCCCGCAACAGGAAATGCCCCAAAACGCAACGTGGACACATCACATTTTTTGAAAGAAAACAGAGGTATTTTTTGCAAAGTGCCTACCTGTAGATTTTGGCCTCTAGCTCAGCCGGCACCTGGGGAAACCTACCAAACCTGTGCATTTTTGAAAACTAGAGACCTAGGTGAATCTAAGATGGGGTGGCTTGTGGGGCTCTGACCAAGTTCTCTTACCCAGAATCCTTTGCAAACCTCAAAATTTGGCTAAAAAAACAAATTTTCCTCAGATTTTGGTGACAGAAAGTTCTGGAATCAGAGAGGAGTCACAAATTTCCTTCTACCCAGCGTTCCCCAAGTCTCCTGATAAAAATGATACCTCACTTGTGTGGGTAGGCCTAGCGCCCGCAACAGGAAATGCCCCAAAACGCAACGTGGACACATCACATTTTTTGAAAGAAAACAGAGGTATTTTTTGCAAAGTGCCTACCTGTAGATTTTGGCCTCTAGCTCAGCCGGCACCTGGGGAAACCTACCAAACCTGTGCATTTTTGAAAACTAGTGACCTAGGGGAATCTAAGATGGGGTGACTTGTGGGCCTCTGACCAGGTTCTGTTACCCAGAATCCTTTGCAAACCTCATAATTTGGATAAAAAACACATTTTCCTCACATTTTGGTGACAGAAAGTTCTGGAATCAGATAGGAGCCACAAGTTTCCTTCCACCCAGCTTTCCCTCAAGTCTCCAGATAAAAATCATACCTAACTTGTGTGAGTAGGCCTAGCGCCCGCTACAGGAAGTGCCCCAAAACGCAACGTGGACACATCACATTTTTTTAAAGAAAACAGAGGTGTTTTTTGCAAAGTGCCTACCTGTAGATTTTGGCCTCTAGCTAAGCCGGCACCTGGGGAAACCTACCAAACCTCTGCATTTTTTAAAACTAGAGACCTAGGTGAATCCATGATGGGGTGGCTTGTGGGGCTCTGACCAAGTTCTGTTACCCAGAATCCTTTGCAAACCTCAAAATTTGGCTAAAAAAACAAATTTTCCTTACATTTTGGTGACAGAAAGTTCTGGAATCAGAGAGGAGTCACAAATTTCCTTCCACCCAGCGTTCCCCCCAAGTCTCCTGATAAAAATGATACCTCACTTGTGTGGGTAGGCCTAGCGCCCGCGACAGGAAATGCCCCTAAACGCAATGTGGACACATCACATTTTTTGAAAGAAAACAGAGGTATTTTTTGCTAAGTGCCTACCTGTAGATTTTGGCCTCTAGCTCAGCCGGCACCTGGGGAAACCTACCAAACCTCTGCATTTTTGAAAACTAGAGACCTAGGTGAATCCATGATGGGGTGGCTTGTGGGGCTCTGACTAAGTTCTGTTACCCAGAATCCTTTGCAGACCTCAAAATTTGGCTAAAAAAACAAATTTTCCTCACATTTTGGTGACAGAAAGTTCTGGAATCAGAGAGGAGTCACAAATTTCCTTCCACCCAGCGTTCCCCCAAGTCTCCTGATAAAAATGATACCTCACTTGTTTGGGTAGGCCTAGCGCCCGCGACAGGAAATGCCCCAAAACGCAACGTGGACACATCACATTTTTTGAAAGAAAACAGAGGTATTTTTTGCAAAGTGCCTACCTGTAGATTGTGGCCTCTAGCTCAGCCGGCACCTGGGGAAACCTACCAAACCTGTGCATTTTTGAAAACTAGAGACCTAGGTGAATCCAAGATGGGGTGGCTTGTGGGGCTCTGACCAAGTTCTGTTACCCAGAATCCTTTGCATACCTCAAAATTTGGCCAAAAAAACAAGTTTTCATCACATTTTGGTGACAGAAAGTTCTTGAATCAGAGAGGAGTCACAAATTTCCTTCCAGCCAGCGTTGCCCCAGGTCTCCTGATAAAAATGATACCTCACTTGTGTGGGTAGGCCTAGCGCCCGTGACTGGAAATGCCCCAAAACACAAAGTGGACACATCACATTTTTTGAAAGAAAACAGAGGTGTTTTTTGCAAAGTGCCTACCTGTAGATTTTGGCCTCTAGCTCAGCCGGCACCTGGGGAAACCTACCAAACCTGTGCATTTTTGAAAACTAGTGACCTAGGGGAATCCAAGATGGGGTGACTTGTGGGGCTCTGACCAGGTTCTGTTACCCAGAATCCTTTGCAAACCTCAACATTTGGCTAAAAAAACAAATTGTCCACTCATTTCGGTGACAGAAAGTTGTGGAATCTGAGAAAAGCCACAAATTTCCTTCAACCCATCGTTCCCACAAGTCTCCCGATAAAAATGGTACCTCACTTGTGTGGGTAGGCCTAGCGCCCACGAAAGGAAATGGCCCAAAACACAACGTGGACACATCACATTTTTTCATAGAAAACAGTGCTACCTGTGGATTTTGGCCTCTATCTCAGCCAGCACCTGGGGAAACCCAGCAAACCAGCGCATTTTTTAAAACTAGAAACCCAGGGGAATCCAAGATGGGGTGACATGTGGGGCTCTGACCAGGTTCTGTTACCCAGAATCCTTTGCAAACATCAAAATTTGGCCAAAAAAAACACTTTTTCCTCTCATTTCGGTGACAGAAAGTTCTGGAATCTGAGAGGAGCCACACATTTCCTTCCACCCAGCTTTCCCCCAAGTCTCCTGATAAAAATGATACGTCACTTGTGTGGGTAGGCCTAGCGCCCGCGACAGGAAATGCTCCAAAACGCAACGTGGACACATCACATTTTTTTAAAGAAAACAGAGGTGTTTTTTGCAAAGTGCCTACCTGTAGATTTTGGCCTCTAGCTCAGCCGGCACCTAGGGAAACCTACCAAACCTGTGCATTTTTTAACACTAGAGACCTAGGGGAATCCAAGATGGGGTGACTTGTGGGGCTCTAACCAGGTTCTGTTACCCAGAATCCTTTGCAAACCTCAACATTTGGCTAAAAAACAAATTTTCCACTCATTTCGGTGACAGAAAGTTGTGGAATCTGAGAGGAGCCACAAATTTCCTTCAACCCAGTGTTCCCCCAAGTCTCCCGATAAAAATGGTACCTCACTTGTGTGGGTAAGCCTAGCGCCCACGAAAGGAAATGGCCCAAAACACAACGTGGACACATCACATTTTTTAATAGAAAACAGTGCCTACCTGTGGATTTTGGCCCCTAGCTCAGCCAGCACCTGGGGAACCTAGCAAACCAGTGCATTTTTGAAAACTAGAAACCCAGGGGAATCCAAGATGGGGTGACGTGTGGGGCTCTGACCAGGTTCTGTTACCCAGAATCCTTTGCAAACATCAAAATTTGGCCAAAAAAAACACTTTTTCCTCTCATTTCGGTGACAGAAAGTTCTGGAATCTGAGAGGAGCCACAAATTTAGTTCCACCCAGCGTTACCCCAAGTCTCCCGATAAAAATGATACCTCACTTGTGTGGGTAGGCCTAGTGCCCGTGACAGGAAATACCCCAAAACGCAACGTTGACACATCACATTTTTTGGAAGAAAACAGAGGTGTTTTTTGCAAAGTGCCTACCTGTAGATTTTGGCCTCTAGCTCAGCCGGCACCTGGGGAAACCTACCAAACCTGTGCATTTCTGAAAACTAGAGACCTAGGGGAATCCAAGATGGGGTGACTTGTGGGGCTCTGACCAGGTTCTGTTACCCAGAATCCTTTGCAAACCTCATAATTTGGCTAAAAAACACATTTTCCTCACATTTTGGTGACAGAAAGTTCTGGAATCAGAGAGGAGCCACAAATTTCCTTCCACCCAGCGATCCCTCAAGTCTCCAGATAAAAATTATACCTCACTTGTGTGGGTAGGCCTAGCGCCCGCTACAGGAAATGCCCCAAAACGCAACATGGACACATCACATTTTTTTAAAGAAAACAGAGGTGTTTTTTGCAAAGTGCCTACCTGTAGATTTTGGCCTCTAGCTCAGCCGGCTCCTGGGGAAACCTACCAAACCTGTGCATTTTTGAAAACTAGAGACCTAGGTGAACCCAAGATGGGGTGGCTTGTGGGGCTCTGACCAAGTTCTGTTACCCAGAATCCTTTGCAAACCTCAGAATTTGGCTAAAAAAACAAATTTTCCTCACATTTTGGTGACAGAAAGTTCTGGAATCAGAGAGGAGTCACAAATTTCCTTCCACCCAGCGTTCCCCCAAGTCTCCTGATAAAAATGATACCTCACTTGTGTGGGTAGGCCTAGCGCCCGCGACAAGAAATGCCCCAAAACGCAACGTGGACACATCACATTTTTTTAAAGAAAACAGAGGTGTTTTTTGCAAAGTGCCTACCTGAAGATTTTGGCCTCTAGCTCAGCTGGCACCTGGGGAAACCTACCAAACCTGTGCATTTTTTAAAACTAGTGACCTAGGGGAATCTAAGATGGCGTGACTTGTGGGGCTCTGACCAGGTTCTGTTACCCAGAATCCTTTGCAAACCTCATAATTTGGCTAAAAAACACATTTTCCTCACATTTTGGTGACAGAAAGTTCTGGAATCAGAGAGGAACCACAAGTTTCCTTCCACCCAGCGTTCCCTCAAGTCTCCAGATAAAAATGATACCTCACTTGTGTGAGTAGGCCTAGCGCCCGCGACAGGAAATGCCCCAAAACGCAACGTGGACACATCACATTTTTTGAAAGAAAACAGAGGTATTTTTTGCAAAGTGCCTACCTGTAGATTGTGGCCTCTAGCTCAGCCGGCACCTGGGGAAACCTACCAAACCTGTGCATTTTTGAAAACTAGAGACCTAGGTGAATCCAAGATGGGGTGGCTTGTGGGGCTCTGACCAAGTTCTGTTACCCAGAATCCTTTGCAGACCTCAAAATTTGGCCAAAAAAACAAGTTTTCATCACATTTTGGTGACAGAAAGTTCTTGAATCAGAGAGGAGTCGCAAATTTCCTTCCAGCCAGCGTTGCCCCAGGTCTCCTGATAAAAATGTTACCTCACTTGTGTGGGTAGGCCTAGCGCCCGTGACAGGAAATGCCCCAAAACACAAAGTGGACACATCACATTTTTTTAAAGAAAACAGAGGTGTTTTTTGCAAAGTGCCTACCTGTAGATTTTGGCCTCTAGCTCAGCCGGCACCTGGGGAAACCTACCAAACCTGTGCATTTTTGAAAACTAGAGACCTAGGGGAATCCAAGATAGGGTGACTTGTGGGGCTCTGACCAGGTTCTGTTACCCAGAATCCTTTGCAAACCTCAACATTTGGGTAAAAAAACAAATTGTCCACTCATTTCGGTGACAGAAAGTTGTGGAATCTGAGAGGAGCCACAAATTTCCTTCAACCCAGCGTTCCCACAAGTCTCCCGATAAAAATGGTACCTCACTTGTGTGGGTAGGCCTAGCGCCCACGAAAGGAAATGGCCCAAAACACAACGTGGACACATCACATTTTTTCATAGAAAACAGTGCTACCTGTGGATTTTGGCCTCTATCTCAGCCAGCACCTGGGGAAACCCAGCAAACCAGCGCATTTTTTAAAACT
Organism: Pleurodeles waltl; assembly: GCF_031143425.1. Lineage (NCBI taxonomy): Eukaryota > Metazoa > Chordata > Amphibia > Caudata > Salamandridae > Pleurodeles > Pleurodeles waltl. The sequence goes on along the minus strand of NC_090451.1, from coordinate 573,975,336 downwards.
AGAAACCCAGGGGAATCCAAGATGGGGTGACATGTGGGGCTCTGACCAGGTTCTGTTACCCAGAATCCTTTGCAAACATCAAAATTTGGCCAAAAAAAACACTTTTTCCTCTCATTTCGGTGACAGAAAGTTCTGGAATCTGAGAGGAGCCACACATTTCCTTCCACCCAGCTTTCCCCCAAGTCTCCTGATAAAAATGATACGTCACTTGTGTGGGTAGGCCTAGCGCCCGCGACAGGAAATGCTCCAAAACGCAACGTGGACACATCACATTTTTTTAAAGAAAACAGAGGTGTTTTTTGCAAAGTGCCTACCTGTAGATTTTGGCCTCTAGCTCAGCCGGCACCTAGGGAAACCTACCAAACCTGTGCATTTTTTAACACTAGAGACCTAGGGGAATCCAAGATGGGGTGACTTGTGGGGCTCTAACCAGGTTCTGTTACCCAGAATCCTTTGCAAACCTCAACATTTGGCTAAAAAACAAATTTTCCACTCATTTCGGTGACAGAAAGTTGTGGAATCTGAGAGGAGCCACAAATTTCCTTCAACCCAGCGTTCCCCCAAGTCTCCAGATAAAAATGGTACCTCACTTGTGTGGGTAAGCCTAGCGCCCACGAAAGGAAATGGCCCAAAACACAACGTGGACACATCACATTTTTTAATAGAAAACAGTGCCTACCTGTGGATTTTGGCCCCTAGCTCAGCCAGCACCTGGGGAACCTAGCAAACCAGTGCATTTTTGAAAACTAGAAACCCAGGGGAATCCAAGATGGGGTGACGTGTGGGGCTCTGACCAGGTTCTGTTACCCAGAATCCTTTGCAAACATCAAAATTTGGCCAAAAAAAACACTTTTTCCTCTCATTTTGGTGACAGAAAGTTCTGGAATCTGAGAGGAGCCACAAATTTCCTTCCACCCAGCGTTACCCCAAGTCTCCCGATAAAAATGATACCTCACTTGTGTGGGTAGGCCTAGCGCCCGTGACAGGAAATACCCCAAAACGCAACGTTGACACATCACATTTTTTGGAAGAAAACAGAGGTGTTTTTTGCAAAGTGCCTACCTGTAGATTTTGGCCTCTATCTCAGCCGGCACCTGGGGAAACCTACCAAACCTGTGCATTTCTGAAAACTAGAGACCTAGGGGAATCCAAGATGGGGTGACTTGTGGGGCTCTGACCAGGTTCTGTTACCCAGAATCCTTTGCAAACCTCATAATTTGGCTAAAAAACACATTTTCCTCACATTTTGGTGACAGAAAGTTCTGGAATCAGAGAGGAGCCACAAATTTCCTTCCACCCAGCGATCCCTCAAGTCTCCAGATAAAAATTATACCTCACTTGTGTGGGTAGGCCTAGCGCCCGCTACAGGAAATGCCCCAAAACGCAACATGGACACATCACATTTTTTTAAAGAAAACAGAGGTGTTTTTTGCAAAGTGCCTACCTGTAGATTTTGGCCTCTAGCTCAGCCGGCTCCTGGGGAAACCTACCAAACCTGTGCATTTTTGAAAACTAGAGACCTAGGTGAACCCAAGATGGGGTGGCTTGTGGGGCTCTGACCAAGTTCTGTTACCCAGAATCCTTTGCAAACCTCAGAATTTGGCTAAAAAAACAAATTTTCCTCACATTTTGGTGACAGAAAGTTTTGGAATCAGAGAGGAGTCACAAATTTCCTTCCACCCAGCGTTCCCCCAAGGCTCCTGATAAAAATGATACCTCACTTGTGTGGGTAGGCCTAGCGCCCGCGACAGGAAATGCCCCAAAACGCAACGTGGACACATCACATTTTCTGAAAGAAAACAGAGGTGTTTTTTGCAAAGTGCCTACCTGTAGATTTTGGCCTCTAGCTCAGCCGGCACCTGGGGAAACCTACCAAACCTGTGCATTTTTGAAAACTAGAGACCTAGGTGAATCCAAGATGGGGTGGCTTCTGGGGCTCTGACCAAGTTCTGTTACCCAGAATCCTTTGCAAACCTCAACATTTGGCTAAAAAAACACATTTTCCTCACATTTTGGTGACAGAAAGATCTGGAATCAGAGAGGAGTCACAAATTTCCTTCCACCCAGCGTTCCCCCAAGTCTCCTGATAAAAATGATACCTCACTTGTGTGGGTAGGCATAGCGCCTGCAACAGGAAATGCCCCAAAACGCAACGTGTACACATCACATTTTTTGAAAGAAAACAAAGGTGTTTTTTGCAAAGTGCCTACCTGTAGATTTTGGCCTCTAGATCAGCCGGCACCTGGGGAAACCTACCAAACCTGTGCATTTCTGAAAACTAGAGACCTAGGGGAATCTAAGATGGGGTGACTTGTGGGGCTCTGACCAGGTTCTGTTACCCAGAATCCTTTGCAAAACTCAAAATTTGGCTAAAAAAACAAATGTTGCTCACATTTTGGTGACAGAAAGTTCTGGAATCAGAGAGGAGCCACAAATTTCCTTCCACCCAGCGTTACCCCAAGTCTCCCGATAAAAATTATACCTCACTTGAGTGGGTAGGCCTAGCGCCCGCGACAGGAAATACCCCAAAACGCAACGTGGACACATCACATTTTTTGGAAGAAAACAGAGGTGTTTTTTGCAAAGTGCCTACCTGTAGATTTTGGCCTCTAGCTCAGCTGGCACCTGGGGAAACCTACCAAACCTGTGCATTTCTGAAAACTAGAGACCTAGGGGAATCCAAGATGGGGTGACTTGTGGGGCTCTGGCCAGGTTCTGTTACCCAGAATCCTTTGCAAACCTCATAATTTGGCTAAAAAACACATTTTCTCACATTTTGGTGACAGAAAGTTCTGGAATCAGAGAGGAGCCACAAATTTTCTTCCACCCAGCGTTCCCTCAAGTCTCCATATAAAAATGATACCTCACTTGTGTGGGTAGACCTAGCGCCCGCTACAGGAAATGCCCCAAAACGCAACGTGGATACATCACATTTTTTTAAAGAAAACAGAGGTGTGTTTTGCAAAGTGCCTACCTGTAGATTTTGGCCTCTAGCTCAGCCGGCTCCTGTGGAAACCTACCAAACCTGTGCATTTTTTAAAACTAGAGACCTAGGTGAACCCAAGATGGGGTGGCTTGTGGGGCTCTGACCAAGTTCTGTTACCCAGAATCCTTTGCAAACCTCAGATTTTGGCTAAAAAACCCACATTTTCCTCACATTTTGGTGACAGAAAGTTCTCGAATCAGAGAGGAGTCACAAATTTCCTTCCACCCAGCGTTCCCCCAAGTCTCCTGATAAAAATGATACCTCACTTGGTGGGTAGGCCTAGCGCCCGCGACAGGAAATGCCCCAAAACGCAACTTGGACACATCACATTTTTTGAAAGAAAACAGAGGAGTTTTTTGCAAAGTGCCTACCTGTAGATTTTGGCCTCTAGCTCAGCCGGCACCTGGGGAAACCTACCAAACCTGTGCATTTCTGAAAACTAGTGACCTAGGGGAATCTAAGATGGGGTGACTTGTGGGGCTCTGACCAGGTTCTATTACCCAGAATCCTTTGCAAACCTCATCATTTGGCTAAAAAACACATTTTCCTCACATTTTGGTGACAGAAAGTTCTGGAATCAGAGAGGAGCCACAAATGTCTTTCCACCCAGCGTTCCCTCAAGTCTCCAGATAAAAATGATACCTCACTTGTGTGAGTAGGCCTAGCCCCCGCTACAGGAAATGCCCCAAAACGCAACGTGGACACATCACATTTTTTGAAAGAAAACAGAGGAGTTTTTTGCAAAGTGCCTACCTGTAGATTTTGGCCTCTAGCTCAGCCGGCACCTGGGGAAACCTACCAAACCTGTGCATTTCTGAAAACTAGTGACCTAGGGGAATCTAAGATGGGGTGACTTGTGGGGCTCTGACCAGGTTCTATTACCCAGAATCCTTTGCAAACCTCATCATTTGGCTAAAAAACACATTTTCCTCACATTTTGGTGACAGAAAGTTCTGGAATCAGAGAGGAGCCACAAATGTCTTTCCACCCAGCGTTCCCTCAAGTCTCCAGATAAAAATGATACCTCACTTGTGTGAGTAGGCCTAGCCCCCGCTACAGGAAATGCCCCAAAACGCAACGTGGACACATCACATTTTTTTAAAGAAAACAGAGGTGTTTTTTGCAAAGTGCCTACCTTTAGATTTTGACCTCTAGCTCAGCTGGCACCTGGGGAAACCTACCAAACCTCTGCATTTTTTAAAACTAGAGACCTAGGTGAATCCATGATGGGGTGGCTTGTGGGGCTCTGACCAAGTTCTGTTACCCAGAATCCTTTGCAAACCTCAAAATTTGGCTAAAAAAACTAATTTTCCTCACATTTTGGTGACAGAAAGTTCTGGAATCAGAGAGGAGCCACAAATTTCCTTCCACCCAGCGTTCCCTCAAGTCTCCAGATAAAAATGATACCTCACTTGTGTGGGTAGGCCTAGCGCCCGCTACAGGAAATGCCCCAAAACGCAACGTGGACACATCACATTTTTTGGAAGAAAACAGAGGTGTTTTTTGCAAAGTGCCTACCAGTAGATTATGGCCTCTAGCTCAGCCGGCACCTGGGGAAACCTACCAAACCTGTGCATTTCTGAAAACTAGAGACCTAGGTGAACCCAAGATGAGGTGGCTTGTGGGGCTCTGACCAAGTTCTGTTACCCAGAATCCTTTGCAAACCTCAAAATTTGGCTAAAAAAACAAATTTTCCTCACATTTTGGTGACAGAACGTTCTGGAATCAGAGAGGAGTCACAAATTTCCTTCCACCCAGCGTTCCCCCAAGGCTCCTGATAAAAATGATACCTCACTTGTGTGGGTAGGCCTAGCGCCCACGACAGGAAATGCCCCAAAACGCAACGTGGACACATCACATTTTCTGGAAGAAAACAGAGGTGTTTTTTGCAAAGTGCCTACCTGTAGATTTTGGCCTCTAGCTCAGCCGGCGCCTGGGGAAACCTACCAAACCTGTGCATTTTTGAAAACTAGAGACCTAGGTGAATCCAAGATGGGGTGGCTTGTGGGGCTCTGACCAAGTTCTGTTACCCAGAATCCTTTGCAAACCTCAAAATTTGGCTAAAAAAACACATTTTCCTCACATTTTGGTGACAGAAAGATCTGGAATCAGAGAGGAGTCACAAATTTCCTTCCACCCAGCGTTCCCCCAAGTCTCCTGATAAAAATGATACCTCACTTGTGTGGGTAGGCATAGCGCCCGCAACAGGAAATGCCCCAAAACGCAACGTGGACACATCACATTTTTTGAAAGAAAACAGAGGTATTTTTTGCAAAGTGCCTACCTGTAGATTTTGGCCTCTAGCTCAGCCGGCACCTGGGGAAACCTACCAAACCTGTGCATTTTTGAAAACTAGAGACCTAGGTGAATCTAAGATGGGGTGGCTTGTGGGGCTCTGACCAAGTTCTCTTACCCAGAATCCTTTGCAAACCTCAAAATTTGGCTAAAAAAACAAATTTTCCTCAGATTTTGGTGACAGAAAGTTCTGGAATCAGAGAGGAGTCACAAATTTCCTTCTACCCAGCGTTCCCCCAAGTCTCCTGATAAAAATGATACCTCACTTGTGTGGGTAGGCCTAGCGCCCGCAACAGGAAATGCCCCAAAACGCAACGTGGACACATCACATTTTTTGAAAGAAAACAGAGGTATTTTTTGCAAAGTGCCTACCTGTAGATTTTGGCCTCTAGCTCAGCCGGCACCTGGGGAAACCTACCAAACCTGTGCATTTTTGAAAACTAGGGACCTAGGTGAATCCAAGATGGGGTGGCTTGTGGGGCTCTGACCAAGTTCTGTTACCCAGAATCCTTTGCAAACCTCAAAATTTGGCTAAAAAAACACATTTTCCTCACATTTTGGTGACAGAAAGATCTGGAATCAGAGAGGAGTCACAAATTTCCTTCCACCCAGCGTTCCCCCAAGTCTCCTGATAAAAATGATACCTCACTTGTGTGGGTAGGCATAGCGCCCGCAACAGGAAATGCCCCAAAACGCAACGTGGACACATCACATTTTTTGAAAGAAAACAGAGGTATTTTTTGCAAAGTGCCTACCTGTAGATTTTGGCCTCTAGCTCAGCCGGCACCTGGGGAAACCTACCAAACCTGTGCATTTTTTAAAACTAGAGACCTAGGTGAATCTAAGAGGGGGTGGCTTGTGGGGCTCTGACCAAGTTCTCTTACCCAGAATCCTTTGCAAACCTCAAAATTTGGCTAAAAAAACAAATTTTCCTCAGATTTTGGTGTCAGAAAGTTCTGGAATCAGAGAGGAGTCACAAATTTCCTTCTACCCAGCGTTCCCCCAAGTCTCCTGATAAAAATGATACCTCACTTGTGTGGGTAGGCATAGCGCCCGCAACAGGAAATGCCCCAAAACGCAACGTGGACACATCACATTTTTTGAAAGAAAACAGAGGTATTTTTTGCAAAGTGCCTACCTGTAGATTTTGGCCTCTAGCTCAGCCGGCACCTGGGGAAACCTACCAAACCTGTGCATTTTTTAAAACTAGAGACCTAGGTGAATCTAAGATGGGGTGGCTTGTGGGGCTCTGACCAAGTTCTCTTACCCAGAATCCTTTGCAAACCTCAAAATTTGGCTAAAAAAACAAATTTTCCTCAGATTTTGGTGACAGAAAGTTCTGGAATCAGAGAGGAGTCACAAATTTCCTTCTACCCAGCGTTCCCCCAAGTCTCCTGATAAAAATGATACCTCACTTGTGTGGGTAGGCCTAGCGCCCGCAACAGGAAATGCCCCAAAACGCAACGTGGACACATCACATTTTTTGAAAGAAAACAGAGGTATTTTTTGCAAAGTGCCTACCTGTAGATTTTGGCCTCTAGCTCAGCCGGCACCTGGGGAAACCTACCAAACCTGTGCATTTTTGAAAACTAGGGACCTAGGTGAATCCAAGATGGGGTGGCTTGTGGGGCTCTGACCAAGTTCTGTTACCCAGAATCCTTTGCAGACCTCAAAATGTGGCCAAAAAAATAAATTTTCATCACATTTTGGTGACAGAAAGTTCTGGAATCAGAGAGGAGCCACAAATTTCCTTCCACCAAGCTTTCCCCCAAGTCTCCCGATAAAAATGATACCTCACTTGTGTGGGTAGGCCTAGCGCCCGCTACAGGAAATGCCCCAAAACGCAACGTGGACACATCACATTTTTTGGAAGAAAACAGAGGTGTTTTTTGCAAAGTGCCTACCAGTAGATTTTGGCCTCTAGCTCAGCCGGCACCTGGGGAAACCTACCAAACCTGTGCATTTCTGAAAACTAGAGACCTAGGTGAACCCAAGATGGGGTGGCTTGTGGGGCTCTGACCAAGTTCTGTTACCCAGAATCCTTTGCAAACCTCAAAATTTGGCTAAAAAAACAAATTTTCCTCACATTTTGGTGACAGAACGTTCTGGAATCAGAGAGGAGTCACAAATTTCCTTCCACCCAGCGTTCCCCCAAGGCTCCTGATAAAAATGATACCTCACTTGTGTGGGTAGGCCTAGCGCCCATGACAGGAAATGCCCCAAAACGCAACTTGGACACATCACATTTTCTGGAAGAAAACAGAGGTGTTTTTTGCAAAGTGCCTACCTGTAGATTTTGGCCTCTAGCTCAGCCGGCACCTGGGGAAACCTACCAAACCTGTGCATTTTTGAAAACTAGAGACCTAGGTGAATCCAAGATGGGGTGGCTTGTGGGGCTCTGACCAAGTTCTGTTACCCAGAATCCTTTGCAAACCTCAAAATTTGGCTAAAAAAACACATTTTCCTCACATTTTGGTGACAGAAAGTTCTGGAATCAGAGAGGAGCCACAAATTTCCTTCCACCCAGCGATCCCTCAAGTCTCCAGATAAAAATTATACCTCACTTGTGTGGGTAGGCCTAGCGCCCGCTACAGGAAATGCCCCAAAACGCAACATGGACACATCACATTTTTTTAAAGAAAACAGAGGTGTTTTTTGCAAAGTGCCTACCTGTAGATTTTGGCCTCTAGCTCAGCCGGCTCCTGGGGAAACCTACCAAACCTGTGCATTTTTGAAAACTAGAGACCTAGGTGAACCCAAGATGGGGTGGCTTGTGGGGCTCTGACCAAGTTCTGTTACCCAGAATCCTTTGCAAACCTCAGAATTTGGCTAAAAAAACAAATTTTCCTCACATTTTGGTGACAGAAAGTTTTGGAATCAGAGAGGAGTCACAAATTTCCTTCCACCCAGCGTTCCCCCAAGGCTCCTGATAAAAATGATACCTCACTTGTGTGGGTAGGCCTAGCGCCCGCGACAGGAAATGCCCCAAAACGCAACGTGGACACATCACATTTTCTGAAAGAAAACAGAGGTGTTTTTTGCAAAGTGCCTACCTGTAGATTTTGGCCTCTAGCTCAGCCGGCACCTGGGGAAACCTACCAAACCTGTGCATTTTTGAAAACTAGAGACCTAGGTGAATCCAAGATGGGGTGGCTTCTGGGGCTCTGACCAAGTTCTGTTACCCAGAATCCTTTGCAAACCTCAACATTTGGCTAAAAAAACACATTTTCCTCACATTTTGGTGACAGAAAGATCTGGAATCAGAGAGGAGTCACAAATTTCCTTCCACCCAGCGTTCCCCCAAGTCTCCTGATAAAAATGATACCTCACTTGTGTGGGTAGGCATAGCGCCTGCAACAGGAAATGCCCCAAAACGCAACGTGTACACATCACATTTTTTGAAAGAAAACAAAGGTGTTTTTTGCAAAGTGCCTACCTGTAGATTTTGGCCTCTAGCTCAGCCGGCACCTGGGGAAACCTACCAAACCTGTGCATTTCTGAAAACTAGAGACCTAGGGGAATCCAAGATGGGGTGACTTGTGGGGCTCTGGCCAGGTTCTGTTACCCAGAATCCTTTGCAAACCTCATAATTTGGCTAAAAAACACATTTTCCTCACATTTTGGTGACAGAAAGTTCTGGAATCAGAGAGGAGCCACAAATTTTCTTCCACCCAGCGTTCCCTCAAGTCTCCATATAAAAATGATACCTCACTTGTGTGGGTAGACCTAGCGCCCGCTACAGGAAATGCCCCAAAACGCAACGTGGACACATCACATTTTTTTAAAGAAAACAGAGGTGTTTTTTGCAAAGTGCCTACCTGTAGATTTTGGCCTCTAGCTCAGCCGGCTCCTGTGGAAACCTACCAAACCTGTGCATTTTTTAAAACTAGAGACCTAGGTGAACCCAAGATGGGGTGGCTTGTGGGGCTCTGACCAAGTTCTGTTACCCAGAATCCTTTGCAAACCTCAGATTTTGGCTAAAAAAACCACATTTTCCTCACATTTTGGTGACAGAAAGTTCTCGAATCAGAGAGGAGTCACAAATTTCCTTCCACCCAGCGTTCCCCCAAATCTCCTGATAAAAATGATACCTCACTTGGTGGGTAGGCCTAGCGCCCGCGACAGGAAATGCCCCAAAACGCAACTTGGACACATCACATTTTTTGAAAGAAAACAGAGGAGTTTTTTGCAAAGTGCCTACCTGTAGATTTTGGCCTCTAGCTCAGCCGGCACCTGGGGAAACCTACCAAACCTGTGCATTTCTGAAAACTAGTGACCTAGGGGAATCTAAGATGGGGTGACTTGTGGGGCTCTGACCAGGTTCTATTACCCAGAATCCTTTGCAAACCTCATCATTTGGCTAAAAAACACATTTTCCTCACATTTTGGTGACAGAAAGTTCTGGAATCAGAGAGGAGCCACAAATGTCTTTCCACCCAGCGTTCCCTCAAGTCTCCAGATAAAAATGATACCTCACTTGTGTGAGTAGGCCTAGCCCCCGCTACAGGAAATGCCCCAAAACGCAACGTGGACACATCACATTTTTTGAAAGAAAACAGAGGTGTTTTTTGCAAAGTGCCTACCTTTAGATTTTGACCTCTAGCTCAGCTGGCACCTGGGGAAACCTACCAAACCTCTGCATTTTTTAAAACTAGAGACCTAGGTGAATCCATGATGGGGTGGCTTGTGGGGCTCTGACCAAGTTCTGTTACCCAGAATCCTTTGCAAACCTCAAAATTTGGCTAAAAAAACTAATTTTCCTCACATTTTGGTGACAGAAAGTTCTGGAATCAGAGAGGAGCCACAAATTTCCTTCCACCCAGCGTTCCCTCAAGTCTCCAGATAAAAATGATACCTCACTTGTGTGGGTAGGCCTAGCGCCCGCTACAGGAAATGCCCCAAAACGCAACGTGGACACATCACATTTTTTGGAAGAAAACAGAGGTGTTTTTTGCAAAGTGCCTACCAGTAGATTATGGCCTCTAGCTCAGCCGGCACCTGGGGAAACCTACCAAACCTGTGCATTTCTGAAAACTAGAGACCTAGGTGAACCCAAGATGAGGTGGCTTGTGGGGCTCTGACCAAGTTCTGTTACCCAGAATCCTTTGCAAACCTCAAAATTTGGCTAAAAAAACAAATTTTCCTCACATTTTGGTGACAGAACGTTCTGGAATCAGAGAGGAGTCACAAATTTCCTTCCACCCAGCGTTCCCCCAAGGCTCCTGATAAAAATGATACCTCACTTGTGTGGGTAGGCCTAGCGCCCACGACAGGAAATGCCCCAAAACGCAACGTGGACACATCACATTTTCTGGAAGAAAACAGAGGTGTTTTTTGCAAAGTGCCTACCTGTAGATTTTGGCCTCTAGCTCAGCCGGCACCTGGGGAAACCTACCAAACCTGTGCACTTTTGAAAACTAGAGACCTAGGTGAATCCAAGATGGGGTGGCTTGTGGGGCTCTGACCAAGTTCTGTTACCCAGAATCCTTTGCAAACCTCAAAATTTGTCTAAAAAAACACATTTTCCTCACATTTTGGTGACAGAAAGATCTGGAATCAGAGAGGAGTCACAAATTTCCTTCCACCCAGCGTTCCCCCAAGTCTCCTGATAAAAATGATACCTCACTTGTGTGGGTAGGCACAGCGCCCGCAACAGGAAATGCCCCAAAACGCAACGTGGACACATCACATTTTTTGAAAGAAAACAGAGGTATTTTTTGCAAAGTGCCTACCTGTAGATTTTGGCCTCTAGCTCAGCCGGCACCTGGGGAAACCTACCAAACCTGTGCATTTTTGAAAACTAGAGACCTAGGTGAATCTAAGATGGGGTGGCTTGTGGGGCTCTGACCAAGTTCTCTTACCCAGAATCCTTTGCAAACCTCAAAATTTGGCTAAAAAAACAAATTTTCCTCAGATTTTGGTGACAGAAAGTTCTGGAATCAGAGAGGAGTCACAAATTTCCTTCTACCCAGCGTTCCCCCAAGTCTCCTGATAAAAATGATACCTCACTTGTGTGGGTAGGCCTAGCGCCCGCAACAGGAAATGCCCCAAAACGCAACGTGGACACATCACATTTTTTGAAAGAAAACAGAGGTATTTTTTGCAAAGTGCCTACCTGTAGATTTTGGCCTCTAGCTCAGCCGGCACCTGGGGAAACCTACCAAACCTGTGCATTTTTGAAAACTAGGGACCTAGGTGAATCCAAGATGGGGTGGCTTGTGGGGCTCTGACCAAGTTCTGTTACCCAGAATCCTTTGCAGACCTCAAAATGTGGCCAAAAAAATAAATTTTCATCACATTTTGGTGACAGAAAGTTCTGGAATCAGAGAGGAGCCACAAATTTCCTTCCACCAAGCTTTCCCCCAAGTCTCCCGATAAAAATGATACCTCACTTGTGTGGGTAGGCCTAGCGCCCGCTACAGGAAATGCCCCAAAACGCAACGTGGACACATCACATTTTTTGGAAGAAAACAGAGGTGTTTTTTGCAAAGTGCCTACCAGTAGATTTTGGCCTCTAGCTCAGCCGGCACCTGGGGAAACCTACCAAACCTGTGCATTTCTGAAAACTAGAGACCTAGGTGAACCCAAGATGGGGTGGCTTGTGGGGCTCTGACCAAGTTCTGTTACCCAGAATCCTTTGCAAACCTCAAAATTTGGCTAAAAAAACAAATTTTCCTCACATTTTGGTGACAGAACGTTCTGGAATCAGAGAGGAGTCACAAATTTCCTTCCACCCAGCGTTCCCCCAAGGCTCCTGATAAAAATGATACCTCACTTGTGTGGGTAGGCCTAGCGCCCACGACAGGAAATGCCCCAAAACGCAACTTGGACACATCACATTTTCTGGAAGAAAACAGAGGTGTTTTTTGCAAAGTGCCTACCTGTAGATTTTGGCCTCTAGCTCAGCCGGCACCTGGGGAAACCTACCAAACCTGTGCATTTTTGAAAACGAGAGACCTAGGTGAATCCAAGATGGGGTGGCTTGTGGGGCTCTGACCAAGTTCTGTTACCCAGAATCCTTTGCAAACCTCAAAATTTGGCTAAAAAAACACATTTTCCTCACATTTTGGTGACAGAAAGATCTGGAATCAGAGAGGAGTCACAAATTTCCTTCCACCCAGCGTTCCCCCAAGTCTCCTGATAAAAATGATACCTCACTTGTGTGGGTAGGCATAGCGCCCGCAACAGGAAATGCCCCAAAACGCCACGTGGACACATCACATTTTTTGAAAGAAAACAGAGGTATTTTTTGCAAAGTGCCTACCTGTAGATTTTGGCCTCTAGCTCAGCCGGCACCTGGGGAAACCTACCAAACCTGTGCATTTTTGAAAACTAGAGACCTAGGTGAATCTAAGATGGGGTGGCTTGTGGGGCTCTGACCAAGTTCTCTTACCCAGAATCCTTTGCAAACCTCAAAATTTGGCTAAAAAAACAAATTTTCCTCAGATTTTGGTGACAGAAAGTTCTGGAATCAGAGAGGAGTCACAAATTTCCTTCTACCCAGCGTTCCCCCAAGTCTCCTGATAAAAATGATACCTCACTTGTGTGGGTAGGCCTAGCGCCCGCAACAGGAAATGCCCCAAAACGCAACGTGGACACATCACATTTTTTGAAAGAAAACAGAGGTATTTTTTGCAAAGTGCCTACCTGTAGATTTTGGCCTCTAGCTCAGCCGGCACCTGGGGAAACCTACCAAACCTGTGCATTTTTGAAAACTAGGGACCTAGGTGAATCCAAGATGGGGTGGCTTGTGGGGCTCTGACCAAGTTCTGTTACCCAGAATCCTTTGCAGACCTCAAAATGTGGCCAAAAAAATAAATTTTCATCACATTTTGGTGACAGAAAGTTCTGGAATCAGAGAGGAGCCACAAATTTCCTTCCACCAAGCTTTCCCCCAAGTCTCCCGATAAAAATTATACCTCACTTGTGTGGGTAGGCCTAGCGCCCGCTACAGGAAATGCCCCAAAACGCAACGTGGACACATCACATTTTTTGGAAGAAAACAGAGGTGTTTTTTGCAAAGTGCCTACCAGTAGATTTTGGCCTCTAGCTCAGCCGGCACCTGGGGAAACCTACCAAACCTGTGCATTTCTGAAAACTAGAGACCTAGGTGAACCCAAGATGGGGTGGCTTGTGGGGCTCTGACCAAGTTCTGTTACCCAGAATCCTTTGCAAACCTCAAAATTTGGCTAAAAAAACAAATTTTCCTCACATTTTGGTGACAGAACGTTCTGGAATCAGAGAGGAGTCACAAATTTCCTTCCACCCAGCGTTCCCCCAAGGCTCCTGATAAAAATGATACCTCACTTGTGTGGGTAGGCCTAGCGCCCACGACAGGAAATGCCCCAAAACGCAACTTGGACACATCACATTTTCTGGAAGAAAACAGAGGTGTTTTTTGCAAAGTGCCTACCTGTAGATTTTGGCCTCTAGCTCAGCCGGCACCTGGGGAAACCTACCAAACCTGTGCATTTTTGAAAACTAGAGACCTAGGTGAATCCAAGATGGGGTGGCTTGTGGGGCTCTGACCAAGTTCTGTTACCCAGAATCCTTTGCAAACCTCAAAATTTGGCTAAAAAAACACATTTTCCTCACATTTTGGTGACAGAAAGATCTGGAATCAGAGAGGAGTCACAAATTTCCTTCCACCCAGCGTTCCCCCAAGTCTCCTGATAAAAATGATACCTCACTTGTGTGGGTAGGCATAGCGCCCGCAACAGGAAATGCCCCAAAACGCAACGTGGACACATCACATTTTTTGAAAGAAAACAGAGGTATTTTTTGCAAAGTGCCTACCTGTAGATTTTGGCCTCTAGCTCAGCCGGCACCTGGGGAAACCTACCAAACCTGTGCATTTTTGAAAACTAGAGACCTAGGTGAATCTAAGATGGGGTGGCTTGTGGGGCTCTGACCAAGTTCTCTTACCCAGAATCCTTTGCAAACCTCAAAATTTGGCTAAAAAAACAAATTTTCCTCAGATTTTGGTGACAGAAAGTTCTGGAATCAGAGAGGAGTCACAAATTTCCTTCTACCCAGCGTTCCCCCAAGTCTCCTGATAAAAATGATACCTCACTTGTGTGGGTAGGCCTAGCGCCCGCAACAGGAAATGCCCCAAAACGCAACGTGGACACATCACATTTTTTGAAAGAAAACAGAGGTATTTTTTGCAAAGTGCCTACCTGTAGATTTTGGCCTCTAGCTCAGCCGGCACCTGGGGAAACCTACCAAACCTGTGCATTTTTGAAAACTAGGGACCTAGGTGAATCCAAGATGGGGTGGCTTGTGGGGCTCTGACCAAGTTCTGTTACCCAGAATCCTTTGCAGACCTCAAAATGTGGCCAAAAAAATAAATTTTCATCACATTTTGGTGACAGAAAGTTCTTGAATCAGAGAGGAGTCACAAATTTCCTTCCACCCAGCGTTCCCCCAAGTCTCTTGATAAAGATGATACCTCACTTGTGTGGGTAGGCCTAGCGCCCGCGACAGGAAATGCCCCAAAACACAAAGTGGACACATCACATTTTTTGAAAGAAAACAGAGGTGTTTTTTGCAAAGTGCCTACCTGTAGATTTTGGCCTCTAGCTCAGCCGGCACCTGGGGAAACCTACCAAACCTGTCCATTTTTGAAAACTAGAGACCTAGGGGAATCTAGGATGGGGTGACTTGTGGGGCTCTGACCAGGTTCTGTTACCCAGAATCCTTTGCAAACCTCATAATTTGGCTAAAAAACACATTTGCCTCACATTTTGGTGACAGAAAGTTCTGGAATCAGAGAGGAGACACAAATTTCCTTCCACCCAGCGTTCCCCCAAGTCTCCTGATAAAAATGATACCTCACTTGTGTGGGTAGGCCTAGCGCCCACGAAAGGAAATGGCCCAAAACACAACGTGGACACATCACATTTTTTTATAGAAAACAGTGCCTACCTGTGGATTTTGGCCCCTAGCTCAGCCAGCACCTGGGGAAACCTAGCAAACCAGTGCATTTCTGAAAACTAGAAACCCAGAGGAATCCAAGATGGGGTGACATGTGGGGCTCTGACCAGGTTCTGTTACCCAGAATCCTTTGCAAACATCAAAATTTGGCCAAAAAAAAAAACTTTTTCCTCTCATTTCAGTGACAGAAAGTTCTGTAATCTGAGAGGAGCCACAAATTTCCTTCCACCCAGCTTTCCCCCAAGTCTCCTGATAAAAATGATACCTCACTTGTGTGGGTAGGCCTAGCGCCCGCGACAGGAAATGCTCCAAAACGCAACGTGGACACATCACATTATTTTTAAAGAAAACAGAGGTGTTTTTTGCAAACTGCCTACCTGTAGATTTTGGCCTCTAGCTCAGCCGGCACCTAGGGAAACCTACCAAACCTGTGCATTTTTTAACACTAGAGACTTAGGGGAATCCAAGATGAGGTGACTTGTGGGGCTCTGACCAGGTTCTGTTACCCAGAATCCTTTGCAAATCTCAAAATTTGGCTAAAAAAATAAATTTTCCTCACATTTTGGTGACAGAAAGTTCTGGAATCAGAGAGGAGCCACAAATTTCCTTCCACCCAGTGTTACCCCAAGTCTCCCGATAAAAATGATACCTCACTTGTGTGGGTAGGCCTAGCGCCCGCGACAGGAAATGCCCCAAAACGCAACGTGGACACATCACATTTTTTGGAAAAAAACAGAGGTGTTTTTTGCAAAGTGCCTACCTGTAGATTTTGGCCTCTAGCTCAGCCGGCACCTCTGGAAACCTACCAAACCGGTGCACTTTTAACACTAGAGACCTAGGGGAATCCAAGATGGGGTGACTTGTGGGGCTCTGACCAGGTTCTGTTACCCAGAATCCTTTGCAAAACTCAAAATTTGGCTAAAAAAACTAATTTTCCACTCATTTTGGTGACAGAAAGTTGTGGAATCTGAGAGGAGCCACAAATTTCCTTCAACCCAGCGTTCCCCCAAGTCTCCCGATAAAAATGGTACCTCACTTGTGTGGGTAGGCCTAGCGCCCACGATGGAAATGGCCCAAAACTCAACGTGGACACATCACATTTTTTAAAAGAAAACAGTGCCTTCCTGTGGATTTTGGCCTCTAGCTCAGCCAGCACCTGGGGAAACCTAGGAAACCAGCGCATTTTTGAAAACTAGAAACCCAGGGGAATCAAAGATGGGGTGACATGTGGGGCTCTGACCAGGTTCTGTTACCCAGAATCCTTTGCAAACATCAAAATTTGGCCAAAAAAAAACTTTTTCCTCTCATTTCGGTGACAGAAAGTTCTGGAATCTGAGAGGAGCCACAAATTTCCTTCCACCCAGCTTTCCCCCAAGTCTCCTGTTAAAAATGATACCTCACTTGTGTGGGTAGGCCTAGCGCCCGCAACAAGAAATGCTCCAAAACGCAACGTGGACACATCACATTTTTTGAAAGAAAACAGAGGTGTTTTTTGCAAAGTGCCTACCTGTAGATTTTGGCCTCCAGCTCAGCCGGCACCTAGGGAAACCTACCAAACCTGTGCATTTTTTAACACTACAGACGTAGGGGAATCCAAGATGGGGTGACTTGTGGGGCTCTGACCAGGTTCTGTTCCCCAGAATCCTTTGCAAAACTCAAAATTTGGCTAAATAAATAAATTTTCCTCATATTTTGGTGACAGAAAGTTCTGGAATCAGAGAGGAGCCACAAATTTCCTTCCACCCAGCGTTCCTCCAAGTCTCCTGATAAAAATGATACCTCACTTGTGTGGGTAGGCCTAGCGCCCGCGACAGGAAATGCCCCAAAACACAACGTGGACACATCACATTTTTTTAAAGAAAACAGAGGTGTTTTTTGCAAAGTGCCTACCTGTAGATTTTGGCCTCTAGCTCAGCCGGCACCTGTGGAAACCTACCAAACCTGTGCATTTTTGAAAACTAGAGACCTAGGGGAATCCAAGATGGGGTGACTTGTGGGGCTCTGACCAGGTTCTGTTTCCCAGAATCCTTTGCAAACCTCAACATTTGGCTAAAAAACAAATTTTCCACTCATTTCGGTGACAGAAAGTTGTGGAATCTGAGAGGAGCCACACATTTCCTTCAACCCAGCGTTCCCCCAAGTCTCCCGATAAAAATGGTACCTCACTTGTGTGGGTAGGCCTAGCGCCCACGAAAGGAAATGGCGCAAAACACAACGTGGACACATCACATTTTTTAATAGAAAACAGTGCCTACCTGTGGATTTTGGCCCCTAGCTCAGCCAGCACCTGGGGAAACCTACCAAACCAGCACATTTTTGAAAACTAGAAACCCAGGGGAATCCAAGATGGGGTGACATGTGGGGCTCTGACCAGGTTCTGTTACCCAGAATCCTCTGCAAACATCAAAATTTGGCCAAAAAAAACACTTTTTCCTCTCATTTCGGTGACAGAAAGTTCTGGAATCCGAGAGGAGCCACAAATTTCCTTCCACCCAGCTTTCCCCCAAGTCTCCTGATAAAAATGATACCTCAGTTGTGTGGGTAGGCCTAGCGCCCGCGACAGGAAATGCTCCAAAACGCAACGTGGACACATCACATTTTTTTAAAGAAAACAGAGGTGTTTTTTGCAAAGTGCCTACCTGTAGATTTTGGCCTCTAGCTCAGCCGGCACCTGGGGAAACCTACCAAACCAGCGCATTTTCGAAAACTAGAAACCCAGGGGAATCCAAGATGGGGTGACATGTGGGGCTCTGATCAGGTTCTGTTACCCAGAATCCTTTGCAAACATCAAAATTTGGCCAAAAAAAACACTTTTTCCTCTCATTTCGGTGACAGAAAGTTCTGGAATCTGAGAGGAGCCACAAATTTCCTTCCACCCAGCTTTCCCCCAAGTCTCCTGATAAAAATGATACGTCACTTGTGTGGGTAGGCCTAGCGCCCGCGACAGGAAATGCTCCAAAATGCAACGTGGACACATCACATTTTTTTAAAGAAAACAGAGGTGTTTTTTGCAAAGTGCCTACCTGTAGATTTTGGCCTCTAGCTCAGCCGGCACCTAGGGAAACCTACCAAACCTGTGCATTTTTTAACAGTACAGACGTAGGTGAACCCAAGATGGGGTGGCTTGTGGGGCTCTGACCAAGTTCTGTTACCCAGAATCCTTTGCAAACCTCAAAATTTGGCTAAAAAAACACATTTTCCTCACATTTTGGTGACAGAAAGTTCTGGAATCAGAGAGGAGCCACAAATTTCGTTCCACCCAGCGTTACCCCAAGTCTCCCGATAAAAATGATACCTCACTTGTGTGGGTAGGCCTAGCGCCCGCGACAGGAAATGCCCCGAAACGCAACGTGGACACATCACATTTTTGGGAAGAAAACAGAGGTGTTTTTTGCAAAGTGCCTACCTGTAGATTTTGGCCTCTAGCTCAGCAGGCACCTGGGGAAACCTACCAAACCTGTGCATTTCTGAAAACTAGAGACCTAGGGGAATCCAAGATGGGGTGACTTGTGGGGCTCTGACCAGGTTCTGTTACCCAGAATCCTTTGCAAACCTCATAATTTGGCTAAAAAACACATTTTCCTCACATTTTGGTGACAGAAAGTTCTGGAATCAGAGAGGAGCCACAAATTTCCTTCCACTCAGCGTTCCCTCAAGTCTCCAGATAAAAATGATACCTCACTTGTGTGGGTAGGCCTAGCGCCCGCTACAGGAAATGCCCCAAAACGCAACGTGGACACATCACATTTTTTTAAAGAAAACAGAGGTGTTTTTTGCAAAGTGCCTACCTGTAGATTTTGGCCTCTAGCTCAGCCGGCACCTGGGGAAACCTACCAAACCTGTGCATTTTTTAAAACTAGAGACCTAGGGGAATCTAAGATGGGGTGACTTGTGGGGCTCTGACCAGGTTCTGTTACCCAGAATCCTTTGCAAACCTCAAAATTTGGCTAAAAAAACACATTTTCCTCACATTTTGGTGACTGAAAGTTCTGGAATCAGAGAGGAGTCACAAATTTCCTTCCACCCAGCGTTCCCCCAAGTCTCCTGATAAAAATGATACCTCACTTGTGTGGCTAGGCCTAGCACCCGCGACAGGAAATGCCCCAAAACGCAACGTGGACACATCACATTTTTTGAAAGAAAACAGCGGTATTTTTTGCAAAGTGCCTACCTGTACATTTTGGCCTCTAGCTCAGCCGGCACCTCTGGAAACCTACCAAACCGGTGCATTTTTAACACTAGAGACCTAGGGGAATCCAAGATGGGGTGACTTGTGGGGCTCTGACCAGGTTCTGTTCCCCAGAATCCTTTGCAAAACTCAAAATTTGGCTAAAAAAATAAATTTTCCTCATATTTTGGTGACAGAAAGTTCTGGAATCAGAGAGGAGCCACAAATTTCCTTCCACCCAGCGTTCCCTCAAGTCTCCAGATAAACATGATACCTCACTTGTGTGGGTAGGCCTAGCGCCCGCGACAGGAAATGCTCCAAAACGCAACGTGGACACATCACATTTTTTGAAAGAAAACAGAGGTGTTTTTTGCAAAGTGCCTACCTGTAGATTTTGGCCTCTAGCTCAGCCGGCACCTGTGGAAACCTACCAAACCTGTGCATTTCTGAAAACTAGAGACCTAGGGGAATCCAAGATGGGGTGACTTGTGGGGCTCTGACCAGGTTCTGTTTCCCAGAATCCTTTGCAAACCTCAACATTTGGCTAAAAAACAAATTTTCCACTCATTTCGGTGACAGAAAGTTGTGGAATCTGAGAGGAGCCACAAATTTCCTTCAACCCAGCGTTCCCCCAAGTCTCCCGATAAAAATGGTACCTCACTTGTGTGGGTAGGCCTAGCGCCCACGAAAGGAAATGGCCCAAAACACAACGTAGACACATCACATTTTTTAATAGAAAACAGTGCCTACCTGTGGATTTTGGCCCCTAGCTCAGCCAGCACCTGGGGAAACCTACCAAACCAGCATATTTTTGAAAACTAGAAACCCAGGGGAATCCAAGATGGGGTGACATGTGGGGCTCTGACCAGGTTCTGTTACCCAGAATCCTCTGCAAACATCAATATTTGGCCAAAAAAAACACTTTTTCCTCTCATTTCGGTGACAGAAAGTTCTGGAATCTGAGAGGAGCCACAAATTTCCTTCCACCCAGCTTTCCCCCAAGTCTCCTGATAAAAATGATACCTCACTTGTGTGGGTAGGCCTAGCGGCCGCGACAGGAAATGCTCCAAAACGCAATGTGGACACATCACATTTTTTTAAAGAAAACAGAGGTGTTTTTTGCAAAGTGCCTACCTGTAGATTTTGGCCTCTAGCTCAGCCGGCACCTGGGGAAACCTACCAAACCAGCGCATTTTTGAAAACTAGAAACCCAGGGGAATCCAAGATGGGGTGACATGTGGGGCTCTGATCAGGTTCTGTTACCCAGAATCCTTTGCAAACATCAAAATTTCCCAAAAAACACTTTTTCCTCTCATTTCGGTGACAGAAAGTTCTGGAATCTGAGAGGAGCCACAAATTTCCTTCAACCCAGCTTTCCCCCAAGTCTCCTGATAAAAATGATACCTCACTTGTGTGGGTAGGCCTAGCGCCCGCGACAGGAAATGCTCCAAAACGCAACGTGGACACATCACATTTTTTTCAAGAAAACAGAGGTGTATTTTGCAAAGTGCCTACCTGTAGATTTTGGCCTCTAGCTCAGCCGGCACCTAGGGAAACCTACCAAACCTGTGCATTTTTTAACAGTACAGACGTAGGGGAATCCAAGATGGGGTGACTTGTGGGGCTCTGACCAGGTTCTGTTACCCAGAATCCTTTGCAAACCTCAAAATGTGGCTAAAAAAACAAATTTTCCTCACAGTTTGGTGACAGAAAGTTCTGGAATCAAGAGGAGTCACAAATTTTCTTCCACCCAGCGTTCCCCCAAGTCTCCTGATAAAAATGATACCTCACTTGTGTGGGTAGGCCTAGCGCCCGCGACAGGAAATGCCCCAAAACGTAACGTGGACACATCACATTTTTTTAAAGAAAACAGAGGTATTTTTTGCAAATTGCCTACCTGTAGATTTTGGCCTCTAGCTCAGCCGGCACCTGGGGAAACCTACCAAACCTGTGCATTTTTGAAAACTAGAGACCTAGGTGAATCCAAGATGGGGTGGCTTGTGGGGCTCTGACCAAGTTCTGTTACCCAGAATCCTTTGCATACCTCAAAATGTGGCCAAAAAAACTAATTTTCATCACATTTTGGTGACAGAAAGTTCTGGAATCAGAGAGGAGTCACAAATTTCCTTCCACCCAGCGTTCCCCCAAGTCTCCTGATAAAAATGATACCTCACTTGTGTGGGTAGGCCTAGCGCCCGCGACACGAAATGCCCCAAAACACAAAGTGGACACATCACATTTTTTTAAAGAAAACAGAGGTGTTTTTTGCAAAGTGCCTACCTGTAGATTTTGGCCTCTAGCTCGGCCGCCACCTAGGGAAACCTACCAAACCTGTGCATTTTTTAACACTAGAGACTTAGGGGAATCCAAGATGAGGTGACTTGTGGGGCTCTGACCAGATTCTGTTCCCCAGAATCCTTTGCAAAACTAAAAATTTGGATAAAAAAACAAATTTTCCTCACATTTTGGTGACAGAAAGTTCTGGAATCAGAGAGGAGCCACAAATTTCCTTCCACCCAGCGTTCCCCCAAGTCTCCTGATAAAAATGATACCTCACTTGTGTGGGTAGGCCTAGCGCCCGCGACACGAAATGCCCCAAAACACAAAGTGGACACATCACATTTTTTTAAAGAAAACAGAGGTGTTTTTTGCAAAGTGCCTACCTGTAGATTTTGGCCTCTAGCTCGGCCGGCACCTAGGGAAACCTACCAAACCTGTGCATTTTTTAACACTAGAGACTTAGGGGAATCCAAGATGAGGTGACTTGTGGGGCTCTGACCAGGTTCTGTTCCCCAGAATCCTTTGCAAAACTAAAAATTTGGCTAAAAAAACACATTTTCCTCAAATTTTGGTGACAGAAAGTTCTGGAATCAGAGAGGAGCCACAAATTTCCTTCCACCCAGCGTTAGCCCAAGTCTCCCGATAAAAATGATACCTCACTTGTGTGGGTAGGCCTAGCGCCCGCGACAGGAAATGCCCCAAAACGCAACGTGGACACATCACATTTTTTGGAAGAAAACAGAGGTGTTTTTTGCAAAGTGCCTACCTGTAGATTTTGGCCTCTAGCTCAGCCGGCACCTGGGGAAACCTACCAAACCAGCGCATTTTTGAAAACTAGAAACCCAGGGGAATCCAAGATGGGGTGACATGTGGGGCTCTGATCAGGTTCTGTTACCCAGAATCCTTTGCAAACCTCATAATTTGGCTAAAAAACACATTTTCCTCTCATTTCGGTGACAGAAAGTTCTGGAATCAGAGAGGAGCCACAAATTTCCTTCCACCCAGCGTTCCCTCAAGTTTCCAGATAAAAATGATACCTCACTTGTGTGGGTAGGCCTAGCGCCCGCTACAGGAAATGCCCCAAAACGCAACGTGGACTCATCACATTTTTTGGAAGAAAACAGAGGTGTTTTTTGCAAAGTGCCTACCTGTAGATTTTGGCCTCTAGCTCAGCCGGCACCTGGGGAAACCTACCAAACCTGTGCATTTCTGAAAACTAGAGACCTAGGTGAACCCAAGATGGGGTGGCTTGTGGGGCTCTGACCAAGTTCTGTTACCCAGAATCCTTTGCAAACCTCAAAATTTGGCTAAAAAAACAAATTTTCCTCACATTTTGGTGACAGAACGTTCTGGAATCAGAGAGGAGTCACAAATTTCCTTCCACCCAGCGTTCCCCCAAGTCTCCTGATAAAAATGATACCTCACTTGTGTGGGTAGGTCTAGCGCCCGCGACAGGAAATGCCCCAAAACGCAACGTGGACACATCACATTTTTTTAAAGAAAACAGAGGTGTTTTTTGCAAAGTGCCTACCTGTAGATTTTGGCCTCTAGCTCAGCCGGCACCTGGGGAAACCTACCAAACCTGTGCATTTTTGAAAACTAGAGACCTAGGTGAATCCAAGATGGGGTTGGCTTGTGGGGCTCTGACCAAGTTCTCTTACCCAGAATCCTTTGCAAACCTCAAAATTTGGCTAAAAAATCAAATTTTCCTCACATTTTGGTGACAGAAAGATCTGGAATCAGAGAGGAGTCACAAATTTCCTTCCACCCAGCTTTCCCCCAAGTCACCTGATAAAAATGATACCTCACTTGTGTGGGTAGGCCTAGCGCCCGCAACAGGAAATGCCCCAAAACGCAACGTGGACACATCACATTTTTTGAAAGAAAACAGAGGTATTTTTTGCAAAGTACCTACCTGTAGATTTTGGCCTCTAGCTCAGCCGGCACCTGGGGAAACCTACCAAACCTGTGCATTTTTGAAAACAAGAGACCTAGGTGAATCCAAGATGGGGTGGCTTGTGGGGCTCTGACCAAGTTCTCTTACCCAGAATCCTTTGCAAACCCCAAAATTTGGATAAAAAAACAAATTTTCCTCACATTTTGGTGACAGAAAGATCTGGAATCAGAGAGGAGTCACAAATTTCCTTCCACCCAGCGTTCCCCCAAGTCTCCTGTTAAAAATGATACCTCACTTGTGTGGGTAGGCCTAGCGCCCGAGACAGGAAATGCCCCAAAACGCAACGTGGACACATCAAATTTTTTTAAAGAAAACAGAGGTGTTTTTTGCAAATTGCCTACCTGTAGATTTTGGCCTCTAGCTCAGCCGGCACCTAGGGAAACCTACCAAACCTGTGCATTTTTTAACACTAGAGACTTAGGGGAATCCAAGATGAGGTGACTTGTGGGGCTCTGACCAGGTTCTGTTACCCAGAATCCTTTGCAAAACTCAAAATTTGGCTAAAAAAATCAATTTTCCTCACATTTTGGTGACAGAAAGTTCTGGAACAAGAGAGGAGCCACAAATTTCCTTCCACCCAGCGTTCCCCCAAGTCTCCTGATAAAATTGATACCTCACTTGTGTGGGTAGGCCTAGCGCCCGCGACAGGAAATGCCCCAAAACGCAATGTGGACACATCACATTTTTTGAAAGAAAACAGAGGTATTTTTTGCAAAGTGCCTACCTGTAGATTTTGGCCTCTAGCTCAGCCGGCACCTGGGGAAACCTACCAAACCTGTGCATTTTTTAAAACTAGAGACCTAGGTGAATCCAAGATGGGGTGGCTTGTGGGGCTCTGACCAAGTTCTGTTACCCAGAACCCTTTGCAGTCCTCAAAATGTGGCCAAAAAAATAAATTTTCATCACATTTTGGTGACAGAAAATTCTGGAATCAGAGAGGAGTCACAAATTTCCTTCCACCCAGCGTTCCCCCAAGTCTCCTGATAAAAATGATACCTCACTTGTGTGGGTAGGCCTAGCGCCTGCGACAGGAAATGCCCCAAAACACAAAGTGGACACATCACATTTTTTGAAAGAAAACAGAGGTGTTTTTTGCAAAGTGCCTACCTGTAGATTTTGGCCTCTAGCTCAGCCGGCACCTGTGGAAACCTACCAAACCTGTCCATTTTTGAAAACTAGAGACCTAGGGGAATCTAGGATGGGGTGACTTGTGGGGCTCTGACCAGGTTCTGTTACCCAGAATCCTCTGCAAACCTCATAATTTGCCTAAAAAACACATTTGCCTCACATTTTGGTGACAGAAAGTTCTGGAATCAGAGAGGAGACACAAATTTCCTTCCACCCAGCGTTCCCCCAAGTCTCCTGATAAAAATGATACCTCACTTGTGTGGGTAGGCCTAGCGCCCACGAAAGGAAATGGCCCAAAACACAACGTGGACACATCACATTTTTTAATAGAAAACAGTGCCGACCTGTGGATTTTGGCCCCTAGCTCAGCCAGCACCTGGGGAAACCTAGCAAACGAGTGCATTTTTTAAAACTAGAAACCCAGAGGAATCCAAGATGGGGTGACATGTGGGGCTCTGACCAGGTTCTGTTACCCAGAATCCTTTGCAAACATCAAAATTTGGCCAAAGAAAACACTTTTTCCTCTCATTTCAGTGACAGAAAGTTCTGTAACCTGAGAGGAGCCACAAATTTCCTTCCACCCAGCTTTCCCCCAAGTCTCCTGATAAAAATGATACCTCAGTTGTGTGGGTAGGCCTAGCGCCCGCGACAGGAAATGCTCCAAAACGCAACGTGGACACATCACATTTTTTTAAAGAAAACAGAGGTGTTTTTTGCAAAGTCCCTACCTGTAGATTTTGGCCTCTAGCTCAGCCGGCACCTAGGGAAACCTACCAAACCTGTGCATTTTTTAACACTAGAGACTTAGGGGAATCCAAGATGAGGTGACTTGTGGGGCTCTGACCAGGTTCTGTTACTCAGAATCCTTTGCAAAACTCAAAATTTGGCTAAAAAAATAACCTTTCCTCACATTTTGGTGACAGAAAGTTCTGGAATCAGAGAGGAGCCACAAATTTCCTTCCACCCAGCGTTACCCCAAGTCTCCCGATAAAAATGATACCTCACTTGTGTGGGTAGGCCTAGCGCCCGCGACAGGAAATGCCCCAAAACGCAACGTGGACACATCACATTTTTTGGAAGAAAACAGAGGTGTTTTTTGCAAAGTGCCTACCTGTAGATTTTGGCCTCTAGCTCAGCCGGCACCTGGGGAAACCTACCAAACCTGTGCATTTCTGAAAACTAGAGACCTAGGGGAATCCAAGATGGGGTGACTTTTGGGGCTCTGACCAGGTTCTCTTACCCAGAATCCTTTGCAAACCTCATAATTTGGCTAAAAAACACATTTTCCTCACATTTTGGTGACAGAAAGTTCTGGAATCAGAGAGGAGCCACAAATTTCCTTCCACCCAGCGTTCCCTCAAGTCTCCTGATAAAAATTATACCTCACTTGTGTGGGTAGGCCTAGCGCCCGCGACAGGAAATGCCCCAAAATGCAACGTGGACACATCACATTTTTTGAAAGCAAACAGAGGTATTTTTTGCAAAGTGCCTACCTGTAGATTTTGGCCTCTAGCTCAGCCGGCACCTGGGGAAACCTACCAAACCTGTGCATTTTTGAAAACTAGAGACCTAGGTGAATCCAAGATGGGGTGGCTTGTGGGGCTCTGACCAAGTTCTCTTACCCAGAATCCTTTGCAAACCTCAAAATTTGGCTAAAAAAACAAATTTTCCTCACATTTTGGTGACAGAAAGTTCTGGAATCAGAGAGGAGTCACAAATTTCCTTCCACCCAGCGTTCCCCCAAGTCTCTTGATAAAAATGATACCTCACTTGTGTGGGTAGGCCTAGCGCCCACGACAGGAAATGCCCCAAAACGCAACGTGGACACATCACATTTTTTTAAAGAAAACAGAGGTATTTTTTGCAAAGTGTCTACCTGTAGATTTTGGCCTCTAGCTCAGCTGGCACCTGGGGAAACCTACCAAACCTGTGCATTTTTGAAAACTAGAGACCTAGGTGAATCCAAGATGGGGTGGCTTGTGGGGCTCTGACCAAGTTCTCTTACCCAGAATCCTTTGCAAACCTCAAAATTTGGCTAAAAAAACAAATTTTCCTCACATTTTGGTGACAGAAAGTTCTGGAATCAGAGAGGAGTCACAAATTTCCTTCCACCCAGCGTTCTCCCAAGTCTCCTGATAAAAATGATACCTCACTTGTGTGGGTAGGCCTAGCGCCTGCGACAGGAAATGCCCCAAAACGCAACGTGGACACATCACATTTTTTGAAAGGAAACAGAGGTATTTTTTGCAAAGTGCCTACCTGTAGATTTTGGCCTCTAGCTCAGCCGGCACCTGGGGAAACCTACCAAACCTGTGCATTTTTTCAAACTAGAGAACTAGGGGAATCCAAGATGGGTTTGACTTGTTGGGCTCTGACCAGGTTCTGTTACCCAGAATCCTTTGCAAACCTCAACTTTTCGCTAAAAAAACTAATTTTCCACTCATTTCGGTGACAGAAAGTTGTGGAATCTGAGAGGAGCCACAAATTTCCTTCAACCCACCGTTCCCACAAGTCTCCCGATAAAAATGGTACCTCACTTGTGTGGGTGGGCCTAGCGCCCACGAAAGGAAATGGCCCAAAACACAACGTGGACACATCACATTTTTTCATAGAAAACAGTGCCTACCTGTGGATTTTGGCCTCTATCTCAGCCAGCACCTGGGGAAACCCAGCAAACCAGCGCATTTTTTAAAACTAGAAACCCAGGGGAATCCAAGATGGGGTGACATGTGGGGCTCTGACCAGGTTCTGTTACCCAGAATCCTTTGAAAACATCAAAATTTGGCCAAAAAAAACACTTTTTCCACTCATTTCGGTGACAGAAAGTTCTGTAATCTGAGAGGAGCCACACATTTCCTTCCACCCAGCTTTCCCCCAAGTCTCCTGATAAAAATGATACCTCACTTGTGTGGGTAGGCCTAGCGCCCGCGACAGGAAATGCCCCAAAACACAATGTGGACACATCACATTTTTTGAAAGAAAACAGAGGTGTTTTTTGCAAAGTGCCTATCTGTAGATTTTGGCCTCTAGCTGAGCCGGCACCTAGGGAAACCTACCAAACCTTTGCATTTTTTAACACTAGAGACCTAGAGGAATGCAAGATGGGGTGACTTGTGGGGCTCTGACCAGGTTCTGTTACCCCGAATCATTTGGAAAACTCAGAAATTTGGCTAAAAAAACAAACTTTCCTCACATTTTGGTGACAGAAAGTTCTGGAATCTGAGAAGAGCCACAAATTTCCTTCCACCCAGCGTTCCCCCAAGTCTCCCGAGAAAAATGATACCTCACTTGTGTGGGTAGGCCTAGCGCCCCCGGCAGGAAATGCCCCAAAACGCAACGTGGACACATCACATTTTTTGGAAGAAAACAGATGTGTTTTTTGCAAAGTGCCTACCTGTAGATTTTGGCCTCTTGCTTAGCCGGCACCTCTGGAGACCTACCAAACCTGTGCATTTTTGAAAACTAGAGACCTAGGGGAATCCAAGATGGGGTGACTTGTGGGGCTCTGACCAGGTGCTGTTACCCAGAATCCTTTGCAAAACTCAAAATTTGGCTAAAAAAACAAACTTTCCTCACATTTTGGTGACAGAAAGTTCTGAAATCTGAGAAGAGCCACAAATTTCCTTCCACCCAGCGTTCCCCCAAGTCTCCCGATAAAAATGATACCTCACTTGTGTGGGTAGGCCTAGCGCTCGCGGCAGGAAATGCCCCAAAACGCAACGTGGACACATCACATTTTTTGGAAGAAAACAGAGGTGTTTTTTGCACAGTGCCTACCTGTAGATTTTGGCCTCTAGCTCAGCCGGCACCTGGGGAAACCTACCAAACCTGTCCATTTTTTAAAACTAGAGACCTAGGGGAATCTAGGATGGGGTGAGTTGTGGGGCTCTGACCAGGTTCTGTTACCCAGAATCCTTTGCAAACCTCATAATTTGGCTAAAAAACACATTTGCCTCACATTTTGGTGACAGAAAGTTCTGGAATCAGAGAGGAGCCACAAATTTCCTTCCACCCAGCGTTCCCTCAAGTCTCCAGATAAAGATGATACCTCACTTGTGTGGGTAGGTCTAGCGCCCGCTACAGGAAATGCCCCAAAATGTAACGTGGACACATCACATTTTTTTAAAGAAAACAGAGGTGTTTTTTGCAAAGTGCCTACCTGTAGATTTTGGCCTCTAGCTCAGCCGGCACCTGGGGAAACCTACCAAACCGGTGCATTTTTTAAAACTAGAGACCTAGGTGAATCCAAGATGGGGTGGCTTGTGGGGCTCTGACCAAGTTCTGTTACCCAGAATCCTTTGCAGTCCTCAAAATGTGGCCAAAAAAATTAATTTTCATCACATTTTGGTGACAGAAAGTTCTGGAATCAGAGAGGAGTCACAAATTTCCTTCCACCCAGCGTTCCCCCAAGTCTCCTGATAAAAATGATACCTCACTTGTGTGGGTAGGCCTAGCGCCTGCGACAGGAAATGCCCCAAAACACAAAGTGGACACATCACATTTTTTGAAAGAAAACAGAGGTGTTTTTTGCAAAGTGCCTACCTGTAGATTTTGGCCTCTAGCTCAGCCGGCACCTGTGGAAACCTACCAAACCTGTCCATTTTTGAAAACTAGAGACCTAGGGGAATCTAGGATGGGGTGACTTGTGGGGCTCTGACCAGGTTCTGTTACCCAGAATCCTCTGCAAACCTCATAATTTGCCTAAAAAACACATTTGCCTCACATTTTGGTGACAGAAAGTTCTGGAATCAGAGAGGAGACACAAATTTCCTTCCACCCAGCGTTCCCCCAAGTCTCCTGATAAAAATGATACCTCACTTGTGTGGGTAGGCCTAGCGCCCACGAAAGGAAATGGCCCGAAACACAACGTGGACACATCACATTTTTTAATAGAAAACAGTGCCTACCTGTGGATTTTGGCCCCTAGCTCAGCCAGCACCTGGGGAAACCTAGCAAACGAGTGCATTTTTGAAAACTAGAAACCCAGAGGAATCCAAGATGGGGTGACATGTGGGGCTCTGACCAGGTTCTGTTACCCAGAATCCTTTGCAAACATCAAAATTTGGCCAAAGAAAACACTTTTTCCTCTCATTTCAGTGACAGAAAGTTCTGTAACCTGAGAGGAGCCACAAATTTCCTTCCACCCAGCTTTCCCCCAAGTCTCCTGATAAAAATGATACCTCAGTTGTGTGGGTAGGCCTAGCGCCCGCGACAGGAAATGCTCCAAAACGCAACGTGGACACATCACATTTTTTTAAAGAAAACAGAGGTGTTTTTTGCAAAGTCCCTACCTGTAGATTTTGGCCTCTAGCTCAGCCGGCACCTAGGGAAACCTACCAAACCTGTGCATTTTTTAACACTAGAGACTTAGGGGAATCCAAGATGAGGTGACTTGTGGGGCTCTGACCAGGTTCTGTTACCGAGAATCCTTTGCAAAACTCAAAATTTGGCTAAAAAAATAACCTTTCCTCACATTTTGGTGACAGAAAGTTCTGGAATCAGAGAGGAGCCACAAATTTCCTTCCACCCAGCGTTACCCCAAGTCTCCCGATAAAAATGATACCTCACTTGTGTGGGTAGGCCTAGCGCCCGCGACAGGAAATGCCCCAAAACGCAACGTGGACACATCACATTTTTTGGAAGAAAACAGAGGTGTTTTTTGCAAAGTGCCTACCTGTAGATTTTGGCCTCTAGCTCAGCCGGCACCTGGGGAAACCTACCAAACCTGTGCATTTCTGAAAACTAGAGACCTAGGGGAATCCAAGATGGGGTGACTTGTGGGGCTCTGACCAGGTTCTCTTACCCAGAATCCTTTGCAAACCTCATAATTTGGCTAAAAACACATTTTCCTTACATTTTGGTGACAGAAAGTTCTGGAATCAGAGAGGAGCCACAAATTTCCTTCCACCCAGCGTTCCCTCAAGTCTCCTGATAAAAATTATACCTCACTTGTGTGGGTAGGCCTAGCGCCCGCGACAGGAAATGCCCCAAAATGCAACGTGGACACATCACATTTTTTTAAAGCAAACAGAGGTATTTTTTGCAAAGTGCCTACCTGTAGATTTTGGCCTCTAGCTCAGCCGGCACCTGGGGAAACCTACCAAACCTGTGCATTTTTGAAAACTAGAGACCTAGGTGAATCCAAGATGGGGTGGCTTGTGGGGCTCTGACCAAGTTCTCTTACCCAGAATCCTTTGCAAACTTCAAAATTTGGCTAAAAAAACAAATTTTCCTCACATTTTGGTGACAGAAAGTTCTGGAATCAGAGAGGAGTCACAAATTTCCTTCCACCCAGCGTTCCCCCAAGTCTCTTGATAAAAATGATACCTCACTTGTGTGGGTAGGCCTAGCGCCCACGACAGGAAATGCCCCAAAACGCAACGTGGACACATCACATTTTTTTAAAGAAAACAGAGGTATTTTTTGCAAAGTGCCTACCTGTAGATTTTGGCCTCTAGCTCAGCTGGCACCTGGGGAAACCTACCAAACCTGTGCATTTTTGAAAACTAGAGACCTAGGTGAATCCAAGATGGGGTGGCTTGTGGGGCTCTGACCAAGTTCTCTTACCCAGAATCCTTTGCAAACCTCAAAATTTGGCTAAAAAAACAAATTTTCCTCACATTTTGGTGACAGAAAGTTCTGGAATCAGAGAGGAGTCACAAATTTCCTTCCACCCAGCGTTCTCCCAAGTCTCCTGATAAAAATGATACCTCACTTGTGTGGGTAGGCCTAGCGCCTGCGACAGGAAATGCCCCAAAACGCAACGTGGACACATCAGATTTTTTGAAAGAAAACAGAGGTATTTTTTGGAAAGTGCCTACCTGTAGATTTTGGCTTCTAGCTCAGCCGGCACCTGGGGAAACCTACCAAACCTGTGCATTTTTTCAAACTAGAGAACTAGGGGAATCCAAGATGGGTTTGACTTGTTGGGCTCTGACCAGGTTCTGTTACCCAGAATCCTTTGCAAACCTCAACTTTTCGCTAAAAAAACAAATTTTCCACTCATTTCGGTGACAGAAAGTTGTGGAATCTGAGAGGAGCCACAAATTTCCTTCAACCCACCGTTCCCACAAGTCTCCCGATAAAAATGGTACCTCACTTGTGTGGGTGGGCCTAGCGCCCACGAAAGGAAATGGCCCAAAACACAACGTGGACACATCACATTTTTTCATAGAAAACAGTGCCTACCTGTGGATTTTGGCCTCTATCTCAGCCAGCACCTGGGGAAACCCTGCAAACCAGCGCATTTTTTAAAACTAGAAACCCAGGGGAATCCAAGATGGGGTGACATGTGGGGCTCTGACCAGGTTCTGTTACCCAGAATCCTTTGAAAACATCAAAATTTGGCCAAAAAAAACACTTTTTCCACTCATTTCGGTGACAGAAAGTTCTGTAATCTGAGAGGAGCCACACATTTCCTTCCACCCAGCTTTCCCCCAAGTCTCCTGATAAAAATGATACCTCACTTGTGTGGGTAGGCCTAGCGCCCGCGACAGGAAATGCCCCAAAACACAACGTGGACACATCACATTTTTTGGAAGAAAACAGAGGTGTTTTTTGCAAAGTGCCTATCTGTAGATTTTGGCCTCTAGCTGAGCCGGCACCTAGGGAAACCTACCAAACCTTTGCATTTTTTAACACTAGAGACCTAGAGGAATGCAAGATGGGGTGACTTGTGGGGCTCTGACCAGGTTCTGTTACCCCGAATCATTTGGAAAACTCAGAAATTTGGCTAAAAAAACAAACTTTCCTCACATTTTGGTGACAGAAAGTTCTGGAATCTGAGAAGAGCCACAAATTTCCTTCCACCCAGCGTTCCCCCAAGTCTCCCGAGAAAAATGATACCTCACTTGTGTGGGTAGGCCTAGCGCCCCCGGCAGGAAATGCCCCAAAACGCAACGTGGACACATCACATTTTTTGGAAGAAAACAGATGTGTTTTTTGCAAAGTGCCTACCTGTAGATTTTGGCCTCTTGCTTAGCCGGCACCTCTGGAGACCTACCAAACCTGTGCATTTTTGAAAACTAGAGACCTAGGGGAATCCAAGATGGGGTGACTTGTGGGGCTCTGACCAGGTGCTGTTACCCAGAATCCTTTGCAAAACTCAAAATTTGGCTAAAAAAACAAACTTTCCTCACATTTTGGTGACAGAAAGTTCTGAAATCTGAGAAGAGCCACAAATTTCCTTCCACCCAGCGTTCCCCCAAGTCTCCCGATAAAAATTATACCTCACTTGTGTGGGTAGGCCTAGCGCTCGCGGCAGGAAATGCCCCAAAACGCAACGTGGACACATCACATTTTTTGGAAGAAAACAGAGGTGTTTTTTGCACAGTGCCTACCTGTAGATTTTGGCCTCTAGCTCAGCCGGCACCTGGGGAAACCTACCAAACCTGTCCATTTTTGAAAACTAGAGACCTAGGGGAATCCAAGATGGGGTGGCTTGTGGGGCTCTGACCAGGTTCTGTTACCCAGAATCCTTTGCAAACCTCAACATTTGGCTAAAAAAACAAATTTTCCACTCATTTCGGTGAGAGAAAGTTGTGGAATCTGAGAGGAGCCATAAATGTCCTTCCTCCCAGCGTTCCCCCAAGTCTCCTGATAAAAATGGTACCTCACTTGTGTGGGTAGGCCTAGCGCCCGCGACAGGAAATGCCCCAAAACACAACGTGGACACATCACATTTTTTTTTAAAGAAAACAGAGGTGTTTTTTTAAAAGTGCCTACCTGTAGATTTTGGCCTCTTGCTCAGCCGGCACCTGTGGAGACCTACCAAACCTGTGCATTTTTGAAAACTAGAGACCTAGGGGAATCCAAGATGGGGTGACTTGTGGGGCTCTGACCAGGTTCTGTTACCCAGAATCCTTTGCAAACCTCAACATTTGGCTAAAAAAACAAATTTTCCACTCATTTCGGTGAGAGAAAGTTGTGGAATCTGAGAGGAGCCATAAATGTCCTTCCTCCCAGCGTTCCCCCAAGTCTCCTGATAAAAATGGTACCTCACTTGTGTGGGTAGGCCTAGCGCCCCCGGCAGGAAATGCCCCAAAACGCAACGTGGACACATCACATTTTTTGGAAGAAAACAGATGTGTTTTTTGCAAAGTGCCTACCTGTAGATTTTGGCCTCTTGCTTAGCCGGCACCTCTGGAGACCTACCAAACCTGTGCATTTTTGAAAACTAGAGACCTAGGGGAATCCAAGATGGGGTGACTTGTGGGGCTCTGACCAGGTGCTGTTACCCAGAATCCTTTGCAAAACTCAAAATTTGGCTAAAAAAACAAACTTTCCTCACATTTTGGTGACAGAAAGTTCTGAAATCTGAGAAGAGCCACAAATTTCCTTCCACCCAGCGTTCCCCCAAGTCTCCCGATAAAAATGATACCTCAATTGTGTGGGTAGGCCTAGCGCTCGCGGCAGGAAATGCCCCAAAACGCAACGTGGACACATCACATTTTTTGGAAGAAAACAGAGGTGTTTTTTGCACAGTGCCTACCTGTAGATTTTGGCCTCTAGCTCAGCCGGTACCTGGGGAAACCTACCAAACCTGTCCATTTTTGAAAACTAGAGACCTAGGGGAATCTAGGATGGGGTGAGTTGTGGGGCTCTGACCAGGTTCTGTTACCCAGAATCCTTTGCAAACCTCATAATTTGGCTAAAAAACACATTTGCCTCACATTTTGGTGACAGAAAGTTCTGGAATCAGAGAGGAGCCACAAATTTCCTTCCACCCAGCGTTCCCTCAAGTCTCCAGATAAAAATGATACCTCACTTGTGTGGGTAGGTCTAGCGCCCGCTACAGGAAATGCCCCAAAATGTAACGTGGACACATCACATTTTTTTAAAGAAAACAGAGGTGTTTTTTGCAAAGTGCCTACCTGTAGATTTTGGCCTCTAGCTCAGCCGGCACCTAGGGAAACCTACCAAACCTGTGCATTTTTTGAAACTAGAGACCTAGGGGAATCCATGATGGGGTGACTTGTGGGTCTCTGACCAGGTTCTGTTACCCAGAATCCTTTGCAAAACTCAAAATTTGGCTAAAAAAACAAACTTTCCTCACATTTTGGTGACAGAAAGTTCTGGAATCTGAGAAGAGCCACAAATTTCCTTCCACCCAGCGTTCCCCCAAGTCTCCCGATAAAAATGATACCTCACTTGTGTGGGTAGGCCTAGCGCCCGCAGCAGGAAATGCCCCAAAACGCAGCGTGGACACATCAAATTTTTTGGAAGAAAACAGAGCTGTTTTTTGCAAAGTGCCTACCTGTAGATTTTGGCCTCTAGCTCAGCCGGCACCTGGGGAAACCTACCAAACCTGTGCATTTTTGAAAACTAGAGACCTAGGTGAATCCAAGATGGGGTGGCTTGTGGGGCTCTGACCAAGTTCTGTTACCCAGAGTCCTTTGCAAACCTCAAAATTTAGCTAAAAAAACAAATTTTCCTCACATTTTGGTGACAGAAAGTTCTGGAATCAGAGAGGAGTCACAAATTTCCTTCCACCCAGCGTTCCCCCAAGTCTCCTGATAAAAATGATACCTCACTTGTGTGGGTAGGCCTAGCGCCCGCGACAGGAAAGGCCCCAAAACACAACGTGGACACATCACATTTTTTTAAAGAAAACAGAGGTGTTTTTTGAAAAGTGCCTAAAGGTAGATTTTGGCCTCTAGCTCAGCCGGCACCTGTGTAAACCTACCAAACCTGTGCATTTTTGAAAACTAGAGACCTAGGGGAATCCAAGATGGGGTGGCTTGTGGGGCTCTGACCAGGTTCTGTTACCCAGAATCCTTTGCAAACCTCAACATTTGGCTAAAAAAACAAATTTTCCACTCATTTCGGTGAGAGAAAGTTGTGGAATCTGAGAGGAGCCATAAATGTCCTTCCTCCCAGCGTTCCCCCAAGTCTCCTGATAAAAATGGTACCTCACTTGTGTGGGTAGGCCTAGCGCCCGCGACAGGAAATGCCCCAAAACACAACGTGGACACATCACATTTTTTTTTAAAGAAAACAGAGGTGTTTTTTGAAAAGTGCCTACCTGTAGATTTTGGCCTCTTGCTCAGCCGGCACCTGTGGAGACCTACCAAACCTGTGCATTTTTGAAAACTAGAGACCTAGGGGAATCCAAGATGGGGTGACTTGTGGGGCTCTGACCAGGTGCTGTTACCCAGAATCCTTTGCAAAACTCAAAATTTGGCTAAAAAAACAAACTTTCCTCATATTTTGGTGACAGAAAGTTCTGGAATCTGAGAAGAGCCACAAATTTCCTTCCACCCAGCGTTCCCCCAAGTCTCCCGATAAAAATGATACCTCACTTGTGTGGGTAGGCCTAGCGCCCGCAGCAGGAAATGCCCCAAAACGCAGCGTGGACACATCAAATTTTTTGGAAGAAAACAGAGCTGTTTTTTGCAAAGTGCCTACCTGTAGATTTTGGCCTCTAGCTCAGCCGGCACCTGGGGAAACCTACCAAACCTGTGCATTTTTGAAAACTAGAGACCTAGGTGAATCCAAGATGGGGTGGCTTGTGGGGCTCTGACCAAGTTCTGTTACCCAGAGTCCTTTGCAAACCTCAAAATTTAGCTAAAAAAACAAATTTTCCTCACATTTTGGTGACAGAAAGTTCTGGAATCAGAGAGGAGTCACAAATTTCCTTCCACCCAGCGTTCCCCCAAGTCTCCTGATAAAAATGATACCTCACTTGTGTGGGTAGGCCTAGCGCCCGCGACAGGAAAGGCCCCAAAACACAACGTGGACACATCACATTTTTTTTAAGAAAACAGAGGTGTTTTTTGAAAAGTGCCTAAAGGTAGATTTTGGCCTCTAGCTCAGCCGGCACCTGTGTAAACCTACCAAACCTGTGCATTTTTGAAAACTAGAGACCTAGGGGAATCCAAGATGGGGTGGCTTGTGGGGCTCTGACCAGGTTCTGTTACCCAGAATCCTTTGCAAACCTCAACATTTGGCTAAAAAAACAAATTTTCCACTCATTTCGGTGAGAGAAAGTTGTGGAATCTGAGAGGAGCCATAAATGTCCTTCCTCCCAGCGTTCCCCCAAGTCTCCTGATAAAAATGGTACCTCACTTGTGTGGGTAGGCCTAGCGCCCGCGACAGGAAATGCCCCAAAACACAATGTGGACACATCACATTTTTTGAAAGAAAACAGAGGTGTTTTTTGCAAAGTGCCTATCTGTAGATTTTGGCCTCTAGCTGAGCCGGCACCTAGGGAAACCTACCAAACCTTTGCATTTTTTAACACTAGAGACCTAGAGGAATGCAAGATGGGGTGACTTGTGGGGCTCTGACCAGGTTCTGTTACCCCGAATCATTTGGAAAACTCAGAAATTTGGCTAAAAAAACAAACTTTCCTCACATTTTGGTGACAGAAAGTTCTGGAATCTGAGAAGAGCCACAAATTTCCTTCCACCCAGCGTTCCCCCAAGTCTCCCGAGAAAAATGATACCTCACTTGTGTGGGTAGGCCTAGCGCCCCCGGCAGGAAATGCCCCAAAACGCAACGTGGACACATCACATTTTTTGGAAGAAAACAGATGTGTTTTTTGCAAAGTGCCTACCTGTAGATTTTGGCCTCTTGCTTAGCCGGCACCTGTGGAGACCTACCAAACCTGTGCATTTTTGAAAACTAGAGACCTAGGGGAATCCAAGATGGGGTGACTTGTGGGGCTCTGACCAGGTGCTGTTACCCAGAATCCTTTGCAAAACTCAAAATTTGGCTAAAAAAACAAACTTTCCTCACATTTTGGTGACAGAAAGTTCTGAAATCTGAGAAGAGCCACAAATTTCCTTCCACCCAGCGTTCCCCCAAGTCTCCCGATAAAAATGATACCTCAATTGTGTGGGTAGGCCTAGCGCTCGCGGCAGGAAATGCCCCAAAACGCAACGTGGACACATCACATTTTTTGGAAGAAAACAGAGGTGTTTTTTGCACAGTGCCTACCTGTAGATTTTGGCCTCTAGCTCAGCCGG
Organism: Pleurodeles waltl; assembly: GCF_031143425.1. Classification (NCBI taxonomy): domain Eukaryota; kingdom Metazoa; phylum Chordata; class Amphibia; order Caudata; family Salamandridae; genus Pleurodeles; species Pleurodeles waltl. Next base: position 573,937,618 of record NC_090451.1, on the reverse strand, counting down.
TACCTGGGGAAACCTACCAAACCTGTCCATTTTTGAAAACTAGAGACCTAGGGGAATCTAGGATGGGGTGAGTTGTGGGGCTCTGACCAGGTTCTGTTACCCAGAATCCTTTGCAAACCTCATAATTTGGCTAAAAAACACATTTGCCTCACATTTTGGTGACAGAAAGTTCTGGAATCAGAGAGGAGCCACAAATTTCCTTCCACCCAGCGTTCCCTCAAGTCTCCAGATAAAAATGATACCTCACTTGTGTGGGTAGGTCTAGCGCCCGCTACAGGAAATGCCCCAAAATGTAACGTGGACACATCACATTTTTTTAAAGAAAACAGAGGTGTTTTTTGCAAAGTGCCTACCTGTAGATTTTGGCCTCTAGCTCAGCCGGCACCTAGGGAAACCTACCAAACCTGTGCATTTTTTGAAACTAGAGACCTAGGGGAATCCATGATGGGGTGACTTGTGGGTCTCTGACCAGGTTCTGTTACCCAGAATCCTTTGCAAAACTCAAAATTTGGCTAAAAAAACAAACTTTCCTCACATTTTGGTGACAGAAAGTTCTGGAATCTGAGAAGAGCCACAAATTTCCTTCCACCCAGCGTTCCCCCAAGTCTCCCGATAAAAATGATACCTCACTTGTGTGGGTAGGCCTAGCGCCCGCAGCAGGAAATGCCCCAAAACGCAGCGTGGACACATCAAATTTTTTGGAAGAAAACAGAGCTGTTTTTTGCAAAGTGCCTACCTGTAGATTTTGGCCTCTAGCTCAGCCGGCACCTGGGGAAACCTACCAAACCTGTGCATTTTTGAAAACTAGAGACCTAGGTGAATCCAAGATGGGGTGGCTTGTGGGGCTCTGACCAAGTTCTGTTACCCAGAGTCCTTTGCAAACCTCAAAATTTAGCTAAAAAAACAAATTTTCCTCACATTTTGGTGACAGAAAGTTCTGGAATCAGAGAGGAGTCACAAATTTCCTTCCACCCAGCGTTCCCCCAAGTCTCCTGATAAAAATGATACCTCACTTGTGTGGGTAGGCCTAGCGCCCGCGACAGGAAAGGCCCCAAAACACAACGTGGACACATCACATTTTTTTAAAGAAAACAGAGGTGTTTTTTGAAAAGTGCCTAAAGGTAGATTTTGGCCTCTAGCTCAGCCGGCACCTGTGTAAACCTACCAAACCTGTGCATTTTTGAAAACTAGAGACCTAGGGGAATCCAAGATGGGGTGGCTTGTGGGGCTCTGACCAGGTTCTGTTACCCAGAATCCTTTGCAAACCTCAACATTTGGCTAAAAAAACAAATTTTCCACTCATTTCGGTGAGAGAAAGTTGTGGAATCTGAGAGGAGCCATAAATGTCCTTCCTCCCAGCGTTCCCCCAAGTCTCCTGATAAAAATGGTACCTCACTTGTGTGGGTAGGCCTAGCGCCCGCGACAGGAAATGCCCCAAAACACAACGTGGACACATCACATTTTTTTTTAAAGAAAACAGAGGTGTTTTTTGAAAAGTGCCTACCTGTAGATTTTGGCCTCTTGCTCAGCCGGCACCTGTGGAGACCTACCAAACCTGTGCATTTTTGAAAACTAGAGACCTAGGGGAATCCAAGATGGGGTGACTTGTGGGGCTCTGACCAGGTGCTGTTACCCAGAATCCTTTGCAAAACTCAAAATTTGGCTAAAAAAACAAACTTTCCTCATATTTTGGTGACAGAAAGTTCTGGAATCTGAGAAGAGCCACAAATTTCCTTCCACCCAGCGTTCCCCCAAGTCTCCCGATAAAAATGATACCTCACTTGTGTGGGTAGGCCTAGCGCTCGCGGCAGGAAATGCCCCAAAACGCAACGTGGACACATCACATTTTTTGGAAGAAAACAGAGGTGTTTTTTGCAAAGTGCCTACCTGTAGATTTTGGCCTCTAGCTCAGCCGGCACCTGGGGAAACCTACCAAACCTGTCCATTTTTGAAAACTAGAGACCTAGGGGAATCTAGGATGGGGTGACTTGTGGGGCTCTGACCAGGTTCTGTTACCCAGAATCCTTTACAAACCTCATAATTTGGCTAAAAAACACTTTTGCGTCACATTTTGGTGACAGAAAGTTCTGGAATCAGAGAGGAGCCACAAATTTCCTTCCACCCAGCGTTCCCTCAAGTCTCCTGATAAAAATGATACCTCACTTGTGTGGGTAGGCCTAGCGCCCGCGACAGGAAAGGCCCCAAAACACAACGTGGACACATCACATTTTTTTAAAGAAAACAGAGGTGTTTTTTGAAAAGTGCCTAAAAGTAGATTTTGGCCTCTAGCTCAGCCGGCACCTGTGTAAACCTACCAAACCTGTGCATTTTTAAAAACTAGAGACCTAGGGGAATCCAAGATGGGGTGGCTTGTGGGGCTCTGACCAGGTTCTGTTACCCAGAATCCTTTGCAAACCTCAACATTTGGCTAAAAAAACAAATTTTCCACTCATTTCGGTGACAGAAAGTTGTGGAATCTGAGAGGAGCCACATATTTCCTTCAACCCAGCGTTCCCCCAAGTCTCCCGATAAAAATGGTACCTCACTTGTGTGGGTAGGCCTAGCGCCCACGAAAGGAAATGGCCCAAAACACAACGTGGACACTTCACATTTTTTAATAGAAAACAGTGCCTACCTGTGGATTTTGGCATCTAGCTCAGCCAGCACCTGGGGAAACCTAGCAAATGAGCACATTTTTGAAAACTAGAAAGCCAGGGGAATCCATGATGGGGTGACCTGTGGGGCTCTGATCAGGTTCTGTTACCCAGAATCCTTTGCAAACATCAAAATTTGCCCAAAAAAAACACTTTTTCCTCTCATTTCGGTGACAGAAAGTTCTGGAATCTGAGAGGAGCCACAAATTTCCTTCCACCCAGCTTTCCCCCAAGTCTCCTGATAAAAATGATACCTCACTTGTGTGGGTAGGCCTAGCGCCCGCGACAGGAAATGCTCCAAAACGCAACGTGGACACATCACATTTTTTGAAAGAAAACAGAGGTGTTTTTTGCAAAGTGCCTACCTGTAGATTTTGGCCTCTAGCTCAGCCGGCACCTAGGGAAACCTACCAAACCTGTGCATTTTTAACACTAGAGACCTAGGGGAATCCATGATGGGGTGACTTGTGGGGCTCTGACCAGGTTCTGTTACCCAGAATCCTTTGCAAAACTCAAAATTTGGCTTAAAAAACAAATTTTCCTCACATTTTGGTGACAGAAATTTCTGGAATCAGAGAGAAGCCACAAATTTCCTTCCACCCAGCGTTACCCCAAGTCTCCCGATAAAAATGATACCTCACTTGTGTGGGTAGGCCTAGCGCCCGCGACAGGAAAAGCCCCGAAACGCAACGTGGACACATCACATTTTTGAAAGAAAACAGAGGTGTTTTTTGCAAAGTGCCTACCTGTAGATTTTGGCCTCTAGCTCAGCAGGCACCGGGGAAAACCTACCAAACCTGTGCATTTTTGAAAACTAGAGACCTAGGTGAACCCAAGATGGGGTGGCTTGTGGGGCTCTGACCAAGTTCTGTTACCCAGAATCCTTTGCAAATCTCAAAATTTGGCTAAAAAAACAAATTTTCCTCACATTTTGGTGACTGAAAGTTCTGGAATCAGAGAGGAGCCACAAATTTCCTTCCACCCAGCGTTCCCCCAAGTCTCCTGATAAAAATGATACCTCACTTGTGTGGCTAGGCCTAGCACCCGCGACAGGAAATGCCCCAAAACGCAACGTGGACACATTACATTTTTTTAAAGAAAACAGCGGTATTTTTTGCAAAGTGCCTACCTGTAGATTTTGGCCTCTAGCTCAGCCGGCACCTCTGGAAACCTACCAAACCGGTGCATTTTTAACACTAGAGACCTAGGGGAATCCAAGATGGGGTGACTTGTGGGGCTCTGACCAGGTTCTGTTACCCAGAATCCTTTGCAAACATCAAAATTTGGCTAAAAAAAACTAATTTTCCACTCATTTCGGTGACAAAAAGTTGTGGAATCTGAGAGGAGCCACAAATTTCCTTCAACCCAGCGTTCCCCCAAGTCTCCCGATATAAATGGTACCTCACTTGTGTGGTAGGCCTAGCGCCCACGAAAGGAAATGGCCCAAAACACAACGTGGACACATCACATTTTTTTAAAAGAAAACAGTGCCTTCCTGTGGATTTTGGCCTCTAGCTCAGCCAGCACCTGGGGAAACCTAGGAAACCAGCGCATTTTTTAAAACTAGAAACCCAGGGGAATCGAAGATGGGGTGACATGTGGGGCTCTGACCAGGTTCTGTTACCCAGAATCCTTTGCAAACATAAAAATTTGGCCAAAAGAAACACTTTTTCCTCTCATTTCGGTGACAGAAAGTTCTGGAATCTGAGAGGAGCCACAAATTTCCTTCCACCCAGCTTTCCCCCAAGTCTCCTGATGAAAATGATACCTCACTTGTGTGGGTAGGCCTAGCGCCCGCGACAGGAAATGCCCCAAAACACAAAGTGGACACATCACATTTTTTGAAAGAAAACAGAGGTGTTTTTTGCAAAGTGCCTACCTGTAGATTTTGGCCTCTAGCTCAGCCGGCACCTGTGGAAACCTACCAAACCTGTCCATTTTTGAAAACTAGAGACCTAGGGGAATCTAGGATGGGGTGACTTGTGGGGCTCTGACCAGGTTCTGTTACCCAGAATCCTCTGCAAACCTCATAATTTGCCTAAAAAACACATTTGCCTCACATTTTGGTGACAGAAAGTTCTGGAATCAGAGAGGAGACACAAATTTCCTTCCACCCAGCGTTCCCCCAAGTCTCCTGATAAAAATGATACCTCACTTGTGTGGGTAGGCCTAGCGCCCACGAAAGGAAATGGCCCAAAACACAACGTGGACACATCACATTTTTTAATAGAAAACAGTGCCTACCTGTGGATTTTGGCCCCTAGCTCAGCCAGCACCTGGGGAAACCTAGCAAACGAGTGCATTTTTGAAAACTAGAAACCCAGAGGAATCCAAGATGGGGTGACATGTGGGGCTCTGACCAGGTTCTGTTACCCAGAATCCTTTGCAAACATCAAAATTTGGCCAAAGAAAACACTTTTTCCTCTCATTTCAGTGACAGAAAGTTCTGTAACCTGAGAGGAGCCACAAATTTCCTTCCACCCAGCTTTCCCCCAAGTCTCCTGATAAAAATGATACCTCAGTTGTGTGGGTAGGCCTAGCGCCCGCGACAGGAAATGCTCCAAAACGCAACGTGGACACATCACATTTTTTTAAAGAAAACAGAGGTGTTTTTTGCAAAGTCCCTACCTGTAGATTTTGGCCTCTAGCTCAGCCGGCACCTAGGGAAACCTACCAAACCTGTGCATTTTTTAACACTAGAGACTTAGGGGAATCCAAGATGAGGTGACTTGTGGGGCTCTGACCAGGTTCTGTTACCGAGAATCCTTTGCAAAACTCAAAATTTGGCTAAAAAAATAACCTTTCCTCACATTTTGGTGACAGAAAGTTCTGGAATCAGAGAGGAGCCACAAATTTCCTTCCACCCAGCGTTACCCCAAGTCTCCCGATAAAAATGATACCTCACTTGTGTGGGTAGGCCTAGCGCCCGCGACAGGAAATGCCCCAAAACGCAACGTGGACACATCACATTTTTTGGAAGAAAACAGAGGTGTTTTTTGCAAAGTGCCTACCTGTAGATTTTGGCCTCTAGCTCAGCCGGCACCTGGGGAAACCTACCAAACCTGTGCATTTCTGAAAACTAGAGACCTAGGGGAATCCAAGATGGGGTGACTTGTGGGGCTCTGACCAGGTTCTCTTACCCAGAATCCTTTGCAAACCTCATAATTTGGCTAAAAACACATTTTCCTCACATTTTGGTGACAGAAAGTTCTGGAATCAGAGAGGAGCCACAAATTTCCTTCCACCCAGCGTTCCCTCAAGTCTCCTGATAAAAATTATACCTCACTTGTGTGGGTAGGCCTAGCGCCCGCGACAGGAAATGCCCCAAAATGCAACGTGGACACATCACATTTTTTTAAAGCAAACAGAGGTATTTTTTGCAAAGTGCCTACCTGTAGATTTTGGCCTCTAGCTCAGCCGGCACCTGGGGAAACCTACCAAACCTGTGCATTTTTGAAAACTAGAGACCTAGGTGAATCCAAGATGGGGTGGCTTGTGGGGCTCTGACCAAGTTCTCTTACCCAGAATCCTTTGCAAACTTCAAAATTTGGCTAAAAAAACAAATTTTCCTCACATTTTGGTGACAGAAAGTTCTGGAATCAGAGAGGAGTCACAAATTTCCTTCCACCCAGCGTTCCCCCAAGTCTCTTGATAAAAATGATACCTCACTTGTGTGGGTAGGCCTAGCGCCCACGACAGGAAATGCCCCAAAACGCAACGTGGACACATCACATTTTTTTAAAGAAAACAGAGGTATTTTTTGCAAAGTGCCTACCTGTAGATTTTGGCCTCTAGCTCAGCTGGCACCTGGGGAAACCTACCAAACCTGTGCATTTTTGAAAACTAGAGACCTAGGTGAATCCAAGATGGGGTGGCTTGTGGGGCTCTGACCAAGTTCTCTTACCCAGAATCCTTTGCAAACCTCAAAATTTGGCTAAAAAAACAAATTTTCCTCACATTTTGGTGACAGAAAGTTCTGGAATCAGAGAGGAGTCACAAATTTCCTTCCACCCAGCGTTCTCCCAAGTCTCCTGATAAAAATGATACCTCACTTGTGTGGGTAGGCCTAGCGCCTGCGACAGGAAATGCCCCAAAACGCAACGTGGACACATCACATTTTTTGAAAGAAAACAGAGGTATTTTTTGCAAAGTGCCTACCTGTAGATTTTGGCCTCTAGCTCAGCCGGCACCTGGGGAAACCTACCAAACCTGTGCATTTTTTCAAACTAGAGAACTAGGGGAATCCAAGATGGGTTTGACTTGTTGGGCTCTGACCAGGTTCTGTTACCCAGAATCCTTTGCAAACCTCAACTTTTCGCTAAAAAAACAAATTTTCCACTCATTTCGGTGACAGAAAGTTGTGGAATCTGAGAGGAGCCACAAATTTCCTTCAACCCACCGTTCCCACAAGTCTCCCGATAAAAATGGTACCTCACTTGTGTGGGTGGGCCTAGCGCCCACGAAAGGAAATGGCCCAAAACACAACGTGGACACATCACATTTTTTCATAGAAAACAGTGCCTACCTGTGGATTTTGGCCTCTATCTCAGCCAGCACCTGGGGAAACCCAGCAAACCAGCGCATTTTTTAAAACTAGAAACCCAGGGGAATCCAAGATGGGGTGACATGTGGGGCTCTGACCAGGTTCTGTTACCCAGAATCCTTTGAAAACATCAAAATTTGGCCAAAAAAAACACTTTTTCCACTCATTTCGGTGACAGAAAGTTCTGTAATCTGAGAGGAGCCACACATTTCCTTCCACCCAGCTTTCCCCCAAGTCTCCTGATAAAAATGATACCTCACTTGTGTGGGTAGGCCTAGCGCCCGCGACAGGAAATGCCCCAAAACACAATGTGGACACATCACATTTTTTGAAAGAAAACAGAGGTGTTTTTTGCAAAGTGCCTATCTGTAGATTTTGGCCTCTAGCTGAGCCGGCACCTAGGGAAACCTACCAAACCTTTGCATTTTTTAACACTAGAGACCTAGAGGAATGCAAGATGGGGTGACTTGTGGGGCTCTGACCAGGTTCTGTTACCCCGAATCATTTGGAAAACTCAGAAATTTGGCTAAAAAAACAAACTTTCCTCACATTTTGGTGACAGAAAGTTCTGGAATCTGAGAAGAGCCACAAATTTCCTTCCACCCAGCGTTCCCCCAAGTCTCCCGAGAAAAATGATACCTCACTTGTGTGGGTAGGCCTAGCGCCCCCGGCAGGAAATGCCCCAAAACGCAACGTGGACACATCACATTTTTTGGAAGAAAACAGATGTGTTTTTTGCAAAGTGCCTACCTGTAGATTTTGGCCTCTTGCTTAGCCGGCACCTCTGGAGACCTACCAAACCTGTGCATTTTTGAAAACTAGAGACCTAGGGGAATCCAAGATGGGGTGACTTGTGGGCTCTGACCAGGTGCTGTTACCCAGAATCCTTTGCAAAACTCAAAATTTGGCTAAAAAAACAAACTTTCCTCACATTTTGGTGACAGAAAGTTCTGAAATCTGAGAAGAGCCACAAATTTCCTTCCACCCAGCGTTCCCCCAAGTCTCCCGATAAAAATGATACCTCACTTGTGTGGGTAGGCCTAGCGCTCGCGGCAGGAAATGCCCCAAAACGCAACGTGGACACATCACATTTTTTGGAAGAAAACAGAGGTGTTTTTTGCACAGTGCCTACCTGTAGATTTTGGCCTCTAGCTCAGCCGGCACCTGGGGAAACCTACCAAACCTGTCCATTTTTGAAAACTAGAGACCTAGGGGAATCCAAGATGGGGTGGCTTGTGGGGCTCTGACCAGGTTCTGTTACCCAGAATCCTTTGCAAACCTCAACATTTGGCTAAAAAAACAAATTTTCCACTCATTTCGGTGAGAGAAAGTTGTGGAATCTGAGAGGAGCCATAAATGTCCTTCCTCCCAGCGTTCCCCCAAGTCTCCTGATAAAAATGGTACCTCACTTGTGTGGGTAGGCCTAGCGCCCGCGACAGGAAATGCCCCAAAACACAACGTGGACACATCACATTTTTTTTTAAAGAAAACAGAGGTGTTTTTTGAAAAGTGCCTACCTGTAGATTTTGGCCTCTTGCTCAGCCGGCACCTGTGGAGACCTACCAAACCTGTGCATTTTTGAAAACTAGAGACCTAGGGGAATCCAAGATGGGGTGACTTGTGGGGCTCTGACCAGGTTCTGTTACCCAGAATCCTTTGCAAACCTCAACATTTGGCTAAAAAAACAAATTTTCCACTCATTTCGGTGAGAGAAAGTTGTGGAATCTGAGAGGAGCCATAAATGTCCTTCCTCCCAGCGTTCCCCCAAGTCTCCTGATAAAAATGGTACCTCACTTGTGTGGGTAGGCCTAGCGCCCCCGGCAGGAAATGCCCCAAAACGCAACGTGGACACATCACATTTTTTGGAAGAAAACAGATGTGTTTTTTGCAAAGTGCCTACCTGTAGATTTTGGCCTCTTGCTTAGCCGGCACCTGTGGAGACCTACCAAACCTGTGCATTTTTGAAAACTAGAGACCTAGGGGAATCCAAGATGGGGTGACTTGTGGGGCTCTGACCAGGTGCTGTTACCCAGAATCCTTTGCAAAACTCAAAATTTGGCTAAAAAAACAAACTTTCCTCACATTTTGGTGACAGAAAGTTCTGAAATCTGAGAAGAGCCACAAATTTCCTTCCACCCAGCGTTCCCCCAAGTCTCCCGATAAAAATGATACCTCAATTGTGTGGGTAGGCCTAGCGCTCGCGGCAGGAAATGCCCCAAAACGCAACGTGGACACATCACATTTTTTGGAAGAAAACAGAGGTGTTTTTTGCACAGTGCCTACCTGTAGATTTTGGCCTCTAGCTCAGCCGGTACCTGGGGAAACCTACCAAACCTGTCCATTTTTGAAAACTAGAGACCTAGGGGAATCTAGGATGGGGTGAGTTGTGGGGCTCTGACCAGGTTCTGTTACCCAGAATCCTTTGCAAACCTCATAATTTGGCTAAAAAACACATTTGCCTCACATTTTGGTGACAGAAAGTTCTGGAATCAGAGAGGAGCCACAAATTTCCTTCCACCCAGCGTTCCCTCAAGTCTCCAGATAAAAATGATACCTCACTTGTGTGGGTAGGTCTAGCGCCCGCTACAGGAAATGCCCCAAAATGTAACGTGGACACATCACATTTTTTTAAAGAAAACAGAGGTGTTTTTTGCAAAGTGCCTACCTGTAGATTTTGGCCTCTAGCTCAGCCGGCACCTAGGGAAACCTACCAAACCTGTGCATTTTTTGAAACTAGAGACCTAGGGGAATCCATGATGGGGTGACTTGTGGGTCTCTGACCAGGTTCTGTTACCCAGAATCCTTTGCAAAACTCAAAATTTGGCTAAAAAAACAAACTTTCCTCACATTTTGGTGACAGAAAGTTCTGGAATCTGAGAAGAGCCACAAATTTCCTTCCACCCAGCGTTCCCCCAAGTCTCCCGATAAAAATGATACCTCACTTGTGTGGGTAGGCCTAGCGCCCGCAGCAGGAAATGCCCCAAAACGCAGCGTGGACACATCACATTTTTTTTTAAAGAAAACAGAGGTGTTTTTTGAAAAGTGCCTACCTGTAGATTTTGGCCTCTTGCTCAGCCGGCACCTGGGGAAACCTACCAAACCTGTGCATTTTTGAAAACTAGAGACCTAGGTGAATCCAAGATGGGGTGGCTTGTGGGGCTCTGACCAAGTTCTGTTACCCAGAGTCCTTTGCAAACCTCAAAATTTAGCTAAAAAAACAAATTTTCCTCACATTTTGGTGACAGAAAGTTCTGGAATCAGAGAGGAGTCACAAATTTCCTTCCACCCAGCGTTCCCCCAAGTCTCCTGATAAAAATGATACCTCACTTGTGTGGGTAGGCCTAGCGCCCGCGACAGGAAAGGCCCCAAAACACAACGTGGACACATCACATTTTTTTAAAGAAAACAGAGGTGTTTTTTGAAAAGTGCCTAAAGGTAGATTTTGGCCTCTAGCTCAGCCGGCACCTGTGTAAACCTACCAAACCTGTGCATTTTTGAAAACTAGAGACCTAGGGGAATCCAAGATGGGGTGGCTTGTGGGGCTCTGACCAGGTTCTGTTACCCAGAATCCTTTGCAAACCTCAACATTTGGCTAAAAAAACAAATTTTCCACTCATTTCGGTGAGAGAAAGTTGTGGAATCTGAGAGGAGCCATAAATGTCCTTCCTCCCAGCGTTCCCCCAAGTCTCCTGATAAAAATGGTACCTCACTTGTGTGGGTAGGCCTAGCGCCCGCGACAGGAAATGCCCCAAAACACAACGTGGACACATCACATTTTTTTTTAAAGAAAACAGAGGTGTTTTTTGAAAAGTGCCTACCTGTAGATTTTGGCCTCTTGCTCAGCCGGCACCTGTGGAGACCTACCAAACCTGTGCATTTTTGAAAACTAGAGACCTAGGGGAATCCAAGATGGGGTGACTTGTGGGGCTCTGACCAGGTGCTGTTACCCAGAATCCTTTGCAAAACTCAAAATTTGGCTAAAAAAACAAACTTTCCTCATATTTTGGTGACAGAAAGTTCTGGAATCTGAGAAGAGCCACAAATTTCCTTCCACCCAGCGTTCCCCCAAGTCTCCCGATAAAAATGATACCTCACTTGTGTGGGTAGGCCTAGCGCTCGCGGCAGGAAATGCCCCAAAACGCAACGTGGACACATCACATTTTTTGGAAGAAAACAGAGGTGTTTTTTGCAAAGTGCCTACCTGTAGATTTTGGCCTCTAGCTCAGCCGGCACCTGGGGAAACCTACCAAACCTGTCCATTTTTGAAAACTAGAGACCTAGGGGAATCTAGGATGGGGTGACTTGTGGGGCTCTGACCAGGTTCTGTTACCCAGAATCCTTTACAAACCTCATAATTTGGCTAAAAAACACTTTTGCGTCACATTTTGGTGACAGAAAGTTCTGGAATCAGAGAGGAGCCACAAATTTCCTTCCACCCAGCGTTCCCTCAAGTCTCCTGATAAAAATGATACCTCACTTGTGTGGGTAGGCCTAGCGCCCGCGACAGGAAAGGCCCCAAAACACAACGTGGACACATCACATTTTTTTAAAGAAAACAGAGGTGTTTTTTGAAAAGTGCCTAAATGTAGATTTTGGCCTCTAGCTCAGCCGGCACCTGTGTAAACCTACCAAACCTGTGCATTTTTAAAAACTAGAGACCTAGGGGAATCCAAGATGGGGTGGCTTGTGGGGCTCTGACCAGGTTCTGTTACCCAGAATCCTTTGCAAACCTCAACATTTGGCTAAAAAAACAAATTTTCCACTCATTTCGGTGACAGAAAGTTGTGGAATCTGAGAGGAGCCACATATTTCCTTCAACCCAGCGTTCCCCCAAGTCTCCCGATAAAAATGGTACCTCACTTGTGTGGGTAGGCCTAGCGCCCACGAAAGGAAATGGCCCAAAACACAACGTGGACACATCACATTTTTTAATAGAAAACAGTGCCTACCTGTGGATTTTGGCATCTAGCTCAGCCAGCACCTGGGGAAACCTAGCAAATGAGCACATTTTTGAAAACTAGAAAGCCAGGGGAATCCATGATGGGGTGACCTGTGGGGCTCTGATCAGGTTCTGTTACCCAGAATCCTTTGCAAACATCAAAATTTGCCCAAAAAAAACACTTTTTCCTCTCATTTCGGTGACAGAAAGTTCTGGAATCTGAGAGGAGCCACAAATTTCCTTCCACCCAGCTTTCCCCCAAGTCTCCTGATAAAAATGATACCTCACTTGTGTGGGTAGGCCTAGCGCCCGCGACAGGAAATGCTCCAAAACGCAACGTGGACACATCACATTTTTTTAAAGAAAACAGAGGTGTTTTTTGCAAAGTGCCTACCTGTAGATTTTGGCCTCTAGCTCAGCCGGCACCTAGGGAAACCTACCAAACCTGTGCATTTTTAACACTAGAGACCTAGGGGAATCCAAGATAGGGGGACTTGTGGGGCTCTGACCAGGTTCTGTTACCCAGAATCCTTTGCAAAACTCAAAATTTGGCTAGAAAAACAAATTTTCCTCACATTTTGGTGACAGAAATTTCTGGAATCAGAGAGAAGCCACAAATTTCCTTCCACCCAGCGTTACCCCAAGTCTCCCGATAAAAATGATACCTCACTTGTGTGGGTAGGCCTAGCGCCCGCGACAGGAAAAGCCCCGAAACGCAACGTGGACACATCACATTTTTGAAAGAAAACAGAGGTGTTTTTTGCTAAGTGCCTACCTGTAGATTTTGGCCTCTAGCTCAGCAGGCACCTCTGGAAACCTACCAAACCGGTGCATTTTTAACACTAGAGACCTAGGGGAATCCAAGATGGGGTGACTTGTGGGGCTCTGACCAGGTTCTGTTACCCAGAATCCTTTGCAAACATCAAAATTTGGCTAAAAAAACTAATTTTCCACTCATTTCGGTGACAAAAAGTTGTGGAATCTGAGAGGAGCCACAAATTTCCTTCAACCCAGCGTTCCCCCAAGTCTCCCGATATAAATGGTACCTCACTTGTGTGGTAGGCCTAGCGCCCACGAAAGGAAATGGCCCAAAACACAACGTGGACACATCACATTTTTTTAAAAGAAAACAGTGCCTTCCTGTGGATTTTGGCCTCTAGCTCAGCCAGCACCTGGGGAAACCTAGGAAACCAGCGCATTTTTTAAAACTAGAAACCCAGGGGAATCGAAGATGGGGTGACATGTGGGGCTCTGACCAGGTTCTGTTACCCAGAATCCTTTGCAAACATAAAAATTTGGCCAAAAGAAACACTTTTTCCTCTCATTTCGGTGACAGAAAGTTCTGGAATCTGAGAGGAGCCACAAATTTCCTTCCACCCAGCTTTCCCCCAAGTCTCCTGATGAAAATGATACCTCACTTGTGTGGGTAGGCCTAGCGCCCGCGACAGGAAATGCTCCAAAACGCAACGTGGACACATCACATTTTTTTAAAGAAAACAGAGGTGTTTTTTGCAAAGTGCCTACCTGTAGATTTTGGCCTCTAGCTCAGCCGGCACCTAGGGAAACCTACCAAACCTGTGCATTTTTTAACACTACAGACGTAGGGGAATCCAAGATGGGGTGACTTGTGGGGCTCTGACCAGGTTCTGTTACCCAGAATCCTTTGCAAAACTCAAAATTTGGCTAAAAAAACAAATTTTCCTCACATTTTGGTGACAGAAAGTTCTGGAATCAGAGAGGAGCCACAAATTTCCTTCCACTCAGCGTTCCCTCAAGTCTCCAGATAAAAATGATACCTCACTTGTGTGGGTAGGCCTAGCGCCCGCGACAGGATATGCCCCAAAACACAACGTGGACACATCACATTTTTTGAAAGAAAACAGAGGTGTTTTTTGCTAAGTGCCTACCTGTAGATTTTGTCCTCTAGCTCAGCCGGCACCTGTGGAAACCTACCAAACCTGTGCATTTTTGAAAACTAGAGACCTAGGGGAATCCAAGATGGGGTGACTTGTTGGGCTCTGACCAGGTTCTGTTACCCAGAATCCTTTGCAAACCTCAACATTTGGCTAAAAAACAAATTTTCCACTCATTTCGGTGACAGAAAGTTGTGGAATCTGAGAGGAGCCACAAATTTCCTTCAACCCAGCGTTCCCCCAAGTCTCCCGATAAAAATGGTACCTCACTTGTGTGGGTAGGCCTAGCGCCCACGAAAGGAAATGGCCCAAAACACAACGTGGACACATCACATTTTTTAATAGAAAACAGTGCCTACCTTTGGATTTTGGCCCCTAGGTCAGCCAGCACCTGGGGAAACCTACCAAACCAGTACATTTTTGAACACTAGAAACCCAGGGGAATCTAAGATGGGGTGACATGTGGGGCTCTGACCAGGTTCTGTTACCCAGAATCCTCTGCAAACATCAAAATTTGGCCAAATAAAACAGTTTTTCCTCTCATTTCGGTGACAGAAAGTTCTGGAATCTGAGAGGAGCCACAAATTTCCTTCCACCCAACTTTCCCCCAAGTCTCCTGATAAAAATGATACCTCACTTGTGTGGGTAGGCCTAGCGCCCGCGACAGGAAATGCTCCAAAACGCAACGTGGACACATCACATTTTTTTAAAGAAAACAGAGGTGTTTTTTGCAAAGTGCCTACCTGTAGATTTTGGCCTCTAGCTCAGCCGGCACCTGGGGAAACCTACCAAACCAGCGCATTTTTGAAAACTAGAAACCCAGGGGAATCCAAGATGGGGTGACATGTGGAGCTCTGATCAGGATCTGTTACCCAGAATCCTTTGCAAACATCAAAATTTGGCCAAAAAAAACACTTTTTCCTCTCATTTCGGTGACAGAAAGTTCTGGAATCTGAGAGGAGCCACAAATTTCCTTCCACCCAGCTTTCCCCCAAGTCTCCTGATAAAAATGATACCTCACTTGTGTGGGTAGGCCTAGCGCCCGCGACAGGAAATGCTCCAAAATGCAATGTGGACACATCACATTTTTTTAAAGAAAACAGAGGTGTTTTTTGCAAAGTGCCTACCTGTAGATTTTGGCCTCTAGCTCAGCCAGCACCTGGGGAAACCTACCAAACCTGTCCATTTTTGAAAACTAGAGACCTAGGGGAATCTAGGATGGGGTGACTTGTGGTTCTCTGACCAGGTTCTGTTACCCAGAATCCTTTGCAAACCTCATAATTTGGCTAAAAAACACATTTGCCTCACATTTTGGTGACAGAAAGTTCTGGAATCAGAGAGGAGCCACAAATTTCCTTCAACCCAGCGTTCCCTCAAGTCTCCAGATAAAAATGATACCTCACTTGTGTGGGTAGATCTAGCGCCCGCTACAGGAAATGCCCCAAAATGTAACGTGGACACATCACATTTTTTTTAAAGAAAACAGAGGTGTTTTTTGCAAAGTGCCTACCTGTAGATTTTGGCCTCTAGCTCAGCCGGCACCTAGGGAAACCTACCAAACCTGTGCATTTTTTAAAACTAGAGACCTAGGGGAATCCATGATGGGGTGACTTGTGGGGCTCTGACCAGGTTCTGTTACCCAGAATCCTTTGCAAAACTCAAAATTTGGCTAAAAAAACAAACTTTCCTTACATTTTGGTGACGGAAAGTTCTGGAATCTGAGAAGAGCCACAAATTTCCTTCCACCCAGCGTTCCCCCAAGTCTCCCGATAAAAATGATACCTCACTTGTGTGGGTAGGCCTAGCGCCCGCAGCAGGAAATGCCCCAAAACGCAGCGTGGACACATCACATTTTTTGGAAGAAAACAGAGCTGTTTTTTGCAAAGTGCCTACCTGGAGATTTTGGCCTCTAGCTCAGCCGGCACCTGGGGAAACCTACCAAACCTGTGCATTTTTGAAAACTAGAGACCTAGGTGAATCCAAGATGGGGTGGCTTGTGGGGCTCTGACCAAGTTCTGTTACCCAGAATCCATTGCAAACCTCAAAATTTGGCTAAAAAAACAAATTTTCCTCACATTTTGGTGACAGAAAGTTCTGGAATCAGAGAGGAGTCACAAATATCCTTCCACCCAGCGTTCCCCCAAGTCTCCTGATAAAAATGATACCTCACTTGTGTGGGTAGGCCTAGCGCCCGCGACATGAAAGGCCCCAAAACACAACGTGGACACATCACATTTTTTTAAAGAAAACAGAGGTGTTTTTTGAAAAGTGCCTAAATGTAGATTTTGGCCTCTAGCTCAGCCGGCACCTGTGTAAACCTACCAAACCTGTGCATTTTTGAAAACTAGAGACCTAGGGGAATCCAAGATGGGGTGGCTTGTGGGGCTCTGACCAGGTTCTGTTACCCAGAATCCTTTGCAAACCTCAACATTTGGCTAAAAAAACAAATTTTCCACTCATTTCGGTGACAGAAAGTTGTGGAATCTGAGAGAAGCCACAAATTTCCTTCCACCCAGCGTTCCCCCAAGTCTCCTGATAAAAATGGTACCTCACTTGTGTGGGTAGGCATAGCGCCCGCAACAGGAAATTCCCCAAAACACAACGTGGACACATCACATTTTTTGAAAGAAAACAGAGGTGTTTTTTGCAAAGTGCCTATCTGTAGATTTTGGCCTCTAGCTCAGCCGGCACCTAGGGAAACCTACCAAACCGTTGCATTTTTTAACACTAGAGACCTAGGGGAATCCAAGATGGGGTGACTTGTGGGGCTCTGATCAGGTTCTGTTACCCAGAATCCTTTGGAAAACTCAGAAATTTGGCTAAAAAAACAAACTTTCCTCACATTTTTGTGACAGAAAGTTCTGGAATCTGAGAAGAGCCACAAATTTCCTTCCACCCAGCGTTCCCCCAAGTCTCCCGATAAAAATGATACCTCACTTGTGTGGGTAGGCCTAGCGCCCGCGGCAGGAAATGCCCCAAAACGCAACGTGGACACATCACATTTTTTGGAAGAAAACAGATGTATTTTTTGCAAAGTGCCTACCTGTAGATTTTGGCCTCTTGCTCAGCCGGCACCTGTGGAGACCTACCAAACCTGTGCATTTTTGAAAACTAGAGACCTAGGGGAATCCAAGATGGGGTGACTTGTGGGGCTCTGACCAGGTGCTGTTACCCAGAATCCTTTGCAAAACTCAAAATTTGGCTAAAAAAACAAAATTTCCTCACATTTTGGTGACAGAAAGTTCTGGAATCTGAGAAGAGCCACAAATTTCCTTCCACCCAGCGTTCCCCCAAGTCTCCGATAAAAATGATACCTCACTTGTGTGGGTAGGCCTAGCGCCCGCGGCAGGAAATGCCCCAAAACGCAACGTGGACACATCACATTTGTTTTAAGAAAACTGAGGTGTTTTTTGCACAGTGCCTACCTGTAGATTTTGGCCTCTAGCTCAGCCGGCACCTGGGGAAACCTACCAAACCTGTCCATTTTTGAAAACTAGAGACCTAGGGGAATCTAGGATGGGGTGACTTGTGGGGCTCTGACCAGGTTCTGTTACCCAGAATCCTTTGCAAACCTCATAATTTGGCTAAAAAACACATTTGCCTCACATTTTGGTGACAGAAAGTTCTGGAATCAGAGAGGAGCCACAAATTTCCTTCAACCCAGCGTTCCCTCAAGTCTCCAGATAAAAATGATACCTCACTTGTGTGGGTAGGTCTAGTGCCCGCTACAGGAAATGCCCCAAAATGTAACGTGGACACATCACATTTTTTTGAAAGAAAACAGAGGTGTTTTTTGCAAATTGCCTACCTGTAGAATTTGGCCTCTAGCTCAGCCGGCACCTAGGGAAACCTACCAAACCTGTGCATTTTTTAACACTAGAGACCTAGGGGAATCCAAGATGGGGTGACTTGTGGGGCTCTGACCAGGTTCTGTTACCCAGAATCCTTTGGAAAACTCAGAAATTTGGCTAAAAAAACAAACTTTCCTCACATTTTGGTGACAGAAAGTTCTGGAATCTGAGAAGAGCCACACATTTCCTTCAACCCAGCGTTCCCCCAAGTCTCCCGATAAAAATGATACCTCACTTGTGTGGGTAGGCCTAGCGCCCGCGGCAGGAAATGCCCCAAAACGCAACGTGGACACATCACATTTTTTGGAAGAAAACAGAGGTGTTTTTTGCAAAGTGCCTACCTTTAGATTTTGGCCTCTTGCTCAGCCGGCACCTGTGGAGACCTACCAAACCTGTGCATTTTTGAAAACTAGAGACCTAGGGGAATCCAAGATGGGGTGACTTGTGGGGCTCTGACCAGGTGCTGTTACCCAGAATCCTTTGCAAAACTCAAAATTTGGCTAAAAAAACAAACTTTCCTCACATTTTGGTGACAGAAAGTTCTGGAATCTGAGAAGAGCCACAAATTTCCTTCCACCCAGCGTTCCCCCAAGTCTCCCGATAAAAATGATACCTCACTTGTGTGGGTAGGCCTAGCGCTCGTGGCAGGAAATGCCCCAAAACGCAACGTGGACACATCACATTTTTTGGAAGAAAACAGAGGTGTTTTTTGCAAAGTGCCTACCTGTAGATTTTGGCCTCTAGCTCAGCCGGCACCTGGGGAAACCTACCAAACCTGTCCATTTTTGAAAACTAGAGACCTAGGGGAATCTAGGATGGGGTGACTTGTGGGGCTCTGACCAGGTTCTGTTACCCAGAATCCTTTGCAAACCTCATAATTTGGTTAAAAAACACATTTGCCTCACATTTTGGTGACAGAAAGTTCTGGAATCAGAGAGGAGCCACAAATTTCCTTCCACCCAGCGTTCCCTCAAGTCTCCAGATAAAAATGATACCTCACTTGTGTGGGTAGGTCTAGCGCCCGCTACAGGAAATGCCCCAAAATGTAACGTGGACACATCACATTTTTTTAAAGAAAACAGAGGTGTTTTTTGCAAAGTGCCTACCTGTAGATTTTGGCCTCTAGCTCAGCCGGCACCTAGGAAAACCTACCAAACCAGCGCATTTTTGAAAACTAGAAACCCAGGGGAATCCAAGATGGGGAGACATGTGGGGCTCTGATCAGGTTCTGTTACCCAGAATCCTTTGCAAACATCAAAATTTGGCCAAAAAAAACACTTTTTTACTATCATTTCGGTGACAGAAAGTTCTGGAATCTGAGAGGAGCCACAAATTTCCTTCCACCCAGCGTTCCCCCATGTCTCCTGATAAAAATGATACCTCACTTGTGTGGGTAGGCCTAGCGCCCACGACAGGAAAGACCCCAAAACACAACGTGGACACATCACATTTTTTTAAAGAAAACAGAGGTGTTTTTTGAAAAGTGCCTAAATGTAGATATAGGCCTCTAGCTCAGCCGGCACCTAGGGAAACCTACCAAACCTGTGCATTTTTAACACTAGAGACCTAGGGGAATCCAAGATGGGGTGACTTGTAGGGCTCTGACCAGGTTCTGTTAACCAGAATCCTTTGCAAAACTCAGAAATTTGGCTAAAAAAAACAAACTTTCCTCACATTTTGGTGACAGAAAGTTCTGGAATCTGAGAAGAGCCACAAATTTCCTTCAACCCAGCGTTCCCCCAAGTCTCCCGATAAAAATGATACCTCACTTGTGTGGGTAGGCCTAGCGCCCGCGGCAGGAAATGCCCCAAAACGCAACGTGGACACATCAAATTTTTTGGAAGAAAACAGAGGTGTTTTTTGCAAAGTGCCTACCTTTAGATTTTGGCCTCTTGCTCAGCCGGCACCTGTGGAGACCTACCAAACCTGTGCATTTTTGAAAACTAGAGACCTAGGGGAATCCAAGATGGGGTGACTTGTGGGGCTCTGACCAGGTGCTGTTACCCAGAATCCTTTGCAAAACTCAAAATTTGGCTAAAAAAACAAACTTTCCTCACATTTTGGTGACAGAAAGTTCTGGAATCTGAGAAGAGCCACAAATTTCCTTCCACCCAGCGTTCCCCCAAGTCTCCCGATAAAAATGATACCTCACTTGTGTGGGTAGGCCTAGCGCTCGTGGCAGGAAATGCCCCAAAACGCAACGTGGACACATCACATTTTTTGGAAGAAAACAGAGGTGTTTTTTGCAAAGTGCCTACCTGTAGATTTTGGCCTCTAGCTCAGCCGGCACCTGGGGAAACCTACCAAACCTGTCCATTTTTGAAAACTAGAGACCTAGGGGAATCTAGGATGGGGTGACTTGTGGGGCTCTGACCAGGTTCTGTTACCCAGAATCCTTTGCAAACCTCATAATTTGGTTAAAAAACACATTTGCCTCACATTTTGGTGACAGAAAGTTCTGGAATCAGAGAGGAGCCACAAATTTCCTTCCACCCAGCGTTCCCTCAAGTCTCCAGATAAAAATGATACCTCACTTGTGTGGGTAGGTCTAGCGCCCGCTACAGGAAATGCCCCAAAATGTAACGTGGACACATCACATTTTTTTAAAGAAAACAGAGGTGTTTTTTGCAAAGTGCCTACCTGTAGATTTTGGCCTCTAGCTCAGCCGGCACCTAGGAAAACCTACCAAACCAGCGCATTTTTGAAAACTAGAAACCCAGGGGAATCCAAGATGGGGAGACATGTGGGGCTCTGATCAGGTTCTGTTACCCAGAATCCTTTGCAAACATCAAAATTTGGCCAAAAAAAACACTTTTTTACTATCATTTCGGTGACAGAAAGTTCTGGAATCTGAGAGGAGCCACAAATTTCCTTCCACCCAGCGTTCCCCCATGTCTCCTGATAAAAATGATACCTCACTTGTGTGGGTAGGCCTAGCGCCCACGACAGGAAAGACCCCAAAACACAACGTGGACACATCACATTTTTTTAAAGAAAACAGAGGTGTTTTTTGAAAAGTGCCTAAATGTAGATTTAGGCCTCTAGCTCAGCCGGCACCTAGGGAAACCTACCAAACCTGTGCATTTTTAACACTAGAGACCTAGGGGAATCCAAGATGGGGTGACTTGTAGGGCTCTGACCAGGTTCTGTTAACCAGAATCCTTTGCAAAACTCAAAATTTGGCTAAAAAAACAATTTTTCCTCACATTTTGGTGACAGAAAGTTCTGGAATCAGAGAGGAGACACAAATTCCTTCCACCCAGCGTTACCCCAAGTCTCCAGATAAAAATGATACCTCACTTGTGTGGGTAGGCCTAGCGCGCACGAAATGAAATGGCCCAAAACACAACGTGAACACATCACATTTTTTAACAGAAAACAGTGCCTACCTGTGGATTTTGGCCCCTAGCTCAGCCAGCACCTGGGGAAACCTACCAAACCAGCGCATTTTTGAAAACTAGAAACCCAGGGGAATCCAAGATGGGGTGACATGTGGGGCTCTGACCAGGTTCGGTTACCCAGAATCCTTTGCAAACATCAAAATTTGACTAAAAAAAACACTTTTTCCTCTCATTTCGGTGACAGAAAGTTCTGGAATCTGAGAGGAGCCACAAATTTCCTTCCACCCAGCTTTCCCCCAAGTCTCCTGATAAAAATGATACCTCACTTGTGTGGGTAGGCCTAGCGCCCGCGACAGGAAATGCTCCAAAACGCAACGTGGACACATCACATTTTTTTAAAGAAAACAGAGGTGTTTTTTGCAAAGTGCCTACCTGTAGATTTTGGCCTCTAGCTCAGCCGGCACCTAGGAAAACCTACCAAACCAGCGCATTTTTTAAAACTAGAAACCCAGGGGAATCCAAGATGGGGAGACATGTGGGGCTCTGATCAGGTTCTGTTACCCAGAATCCTTTGCAAACATCAAAATTTGGCCAAAAAAAACACTTTTTTACTATCATTTCGGTGACAGAAAGTTCTGGAATCTGAGAGGAGCCACAAATTTCCTTCCACCCAGCTTTTCCCCAAGTCTCCTGATAAAAATTATACCTCACCTGTGTGGGTAGGCCTAGCGCCCGCGACAGGAGATGCTGCAAAACGCAACGTGGACACATCACATTTTTTTAAAGAAAACAGAGGTGTTTTTTGCAAAGTGCCTACCTGTAGATTTTGGCCTCTAGCTCAGCCGGCACCTAGGGAAACCTACCAAACCTGTGCATTTTTAACACTAGAGACCTAGGGGAATCCAAGATGGGGTGACTTGTGGGGCTCTGACCAGGTTCTGTTACCCAGAATCCTTTGCAAAACTCAAAATTTGGCTAAAAAAAACACATTTTCCTCACATTTTGGTGACAGAAAGTTCTGGAATCAGAGAGGAGCCTCAAATTTCCTTCCACCCAGCGTTACCCCAAGTCTCCAGATAAAAATGATACCTCACTTGTGTGGGTAGGCCTAGCGCCCGCAACAGAAAATGCCCCAAAACGCAACGTGGACACATCACATTTTTTGGAAGAAAACAGAGGTGTTTTTTACAAAGTGCCTACCTGTAGATTTTGGCCTCTAGCTCAGCAGGCACCTGGGGAAACCTACCAAACCTGTGCATTTCTGAAAACTAGAGACCTAGGGGAATCCAAGATGGGGTGACTTGTGGGGCTCCGACCAGGTTCTGTTACCCAGAATCCTTTGCAAACCTCATAATTTGGCTAAAAAACACATTTTCCCCACATTTTGGTGACAGAAAGTTCTGGACTCAGAGAGGAGCCACAAATGTCCTTCCACCCAGCGTTCCCTCAAGTCTCCAGATAAAAATGATACCTCACTTGTGTGGGTAGGCATAGCGCCCGCTACAGGAAATGCCCCAAAACGCAACGTGGACACATCACATTTTTTGAGAGAAAACAGAGGTGTTTTTTGCAAAGTGCCTACCTGTAGATTTTGGCCTCTATCTCAGCCGGCACCTGGGGAAACCTACCAAACCTGTGCATTTATGAAAACTAGAGACCTAGGTGAACTCAAGATGGGGTGGCTTGTGGGGCTCTGACCAAGTTCTGTTACCCAGAATCCTTTGCAAACCTCAAAATTTGGCTAAAAAAAATAATTTTCCTCACATTTTGGTGACAGAAAGTTCTGGAATCAGAGAGGAGTCACAAATTTCCTTCCACCCAGCGTTCCCCCAAGTCTCCTGATAAAAATGATACCTCACTTGTGTGGCTAGGCCTTGAGCCCGCGACAGGAAATGCCCCAAAACGCAACGTGGACACATCACATTGTTTGAAAGAAAACAGAGGTATTTTTTGCAAAGTGCCTACCTGTAGATTTTGGCCTCTAGCTCAGCCGGCACCTCTGGAAACCTACCAAACCTGTGCATTTTTTAGAACTAGAGACCTAGGGGAATCCAAGATGGGGTGACTTGTGGGGCTCTGATCAGGTTCTGTTACCCAGAATCCTTTGCAAACCTCAACATTTGGTTAAAAAAACAAACTTTCCACACATTTCGGTGACAGAAAGTTGTGGAATCTGAGAGGAGCCACAAATTTCCTTCAACCCAGCGTTCCCCCAAGTCTCCCGATAAAAATGGTACCTCACTTGTGTGGGTAGGCCTAGCGCCCACGAAAGGAAATGGCCCAAAACACAACGTGGACACATCACATTTTTTAACAGAAAACAGTGCCTTCCTGTGGATTTTGGCCTCTAGCTCAGCCAGCTCCTGGGGAAACCTAGCAAACCAGCGCATTTTTGAAAACTAGAAACCCAGGGGAATCCAAGATGGGGTGACATGTGGGGTTCTGACCAGGTTCTGTTACGCAGAATCCTTTGCAAACATCAAAATTTGGCGAAAAGAAACACTTTTTCCTCTCATTTCGGTGACAGAAAGTTCTGGAATCTGAGAGGAGCCACAAATTTCCTTCCACCCAGCTTTCCCCCAAGTCTCCTGATAAAAATGATACCTCACTTGTGTGGGTAGGCCTAGCGCCCGCGACAGGAAATGCTCCAAAACGCAACGTGGACACATCACATTTTTTGAAAGAAAACAGAGGTGTTTTTTGCAAAGTGCCTACCTGTAGATTTTGGCCTCTAGCTCAGCCGGCACCTAGGGAAACCTACCAAACCTGTGCATTTTTTAACACTACAGACGTAGGGGAATCGAAGATAGGGTGACTTGTGGGGCTCTGACCAGGTTCTGTTACCCAGAATCCTTTGCAAACCTCAACATTTGGCTAAAAAACTAAATTTCCACTCATTTCGGTGACAAAAAGTTGTGGAATCAAAGAGGAGCCAGAAATTTCCTTCAACCCAGCGTTCCCCCAAGTCTCCCGATAAAAATGGTACCTCACTTGTGTGGGTAGGCCTAGCGCGCACGAAAGGAAATGGCCCAAAACACAACGTGGACACATCACATTTTTTAATAGAAAACAGTGCCTACCTGTGGATTTTGGCCCCTACCTCAGCCAGCACCTGGGGAAACCTACCAAACCAGCGCATTTTTGAAAACTAGAAACCCAGGGGAATCCAAGATGGGGTGACATGTGGGGCTCTGACCAGGTTCGGTTACCCAGAATCCTTTGCAAACATCAACATTTGGCTAAAAAAAACACTTTTTCCTCTCATTTCGGTGACAGAAAGTTCTGGAATCTGAGAGGAGCCACAAATTTCCTTCCACCCAGCGTTACCCCAAGTCTCCAGATAAAAATGATACCTCACTTGTGTGGGTAGGCCTAGCGCGCACGAAAGGAAATGGCCCAAAACACAACGTGGACACATCACACTTTTTTAACAGAAAACAGTGCCTACCTGTGGATTTTGGCCCCTAGCTCAGCCAGCACCTGGGGAAACCTACCAAACCAGCGCATTTTTTAAAACTAGAAACCCAGGGGAATCCAAGATGGGGTGACATGTGGGGCTCTGACCAGGTTCGGTTACCCAGAATCCTTTGCAAACATCAAAATTTGACTAAAAAAAACACTTTTTCCTCTCATTTCGGTGACAGAAAGTTCTGGAATCTGAGAGGAGCCACAAATTTCCTTCCACCCAGCTTTCCCCCAAGTCTCCTGATAAAAATGATACCTCACTTGTGTGGGTAGGCCTAGCGCCCGCGACAGGAAATGCTCCAAAACGCAACGTGGGCACATCACATTTTTTTAAAGAAAACAGAGGTGTTTTTTGCAAAGTGCCTACCTGTAGATTTTGGCCTCTAGCTCAGCCGGCACCTAGGAAAACCTACCAAACCAGCGCATTTTTGAAAACTAGAAACCCAGGGGAATCCAAGATGGGGAGACATGTGGGGCTCTGATCAGGTTCTGTTACCCAGAATCCTTTGCAAACATCAAAATTTGGCCAAAAAAAACACTTTTTTACTATCATTTCGGTGACAGAAAGTTCTGGAATCTGAGAGGAGCCACAAATTTCCTTCCACCCAGCTTTTCCCCAAGTCTCCTGATAAAAATTATACCTCACCTTTGTGGGTAGACCTAGCGCCCGCGACAGAAGATGCTGCAAAACGCAACGTGGACACATCACATTTTTTTAAAGAAAACAGAGGTGTTTTTTGCAAAGTGCCTACCTGTAGATTTTGGCCTCTAGCTCAGCCGGCACCTAGGGAAACCTACCAAACCTGTGCATTTTTAACACTAGAGACCTAGGGGAATCCAAGATGGGGTGACTTGTGGGGCTCTGACCAGGTTCTGTTACCCAGAATCCTTTGCAAAACTCAAAATTTGGCTAAAAAAACACATTTTCCTCACATTTTGGTGACAGAAAGTTCTGGAATCAGAGAGGAGCCTCAAATTTCCTTCCACCCAGCGTTACCCCAAGTCTCCAGATAAAAATGATACCTCACTTGTGTGGGTAGGCCTAGCGCCCGCAACAGAAAATGCCCCAAAACGCAACATGGACACATCACATTTTTTGGAAGAAAACAGAGGTGTTTTTTACAAAGTGCCTACCTGTAGATTTTGGCCTCTAGCTCAGCAGGCACCTGGGGAAACCTACCAAACCTGTGCATTTCTGAAAACTAGAGACCTAGGGGAATCCAAGATGGGGTGACTTGTGTGGCTCCGACCAGGTTCTGTTACCCAGAATCCTTAGCAAACCTCATAATTTGGCTAAAAAACTAATTTTCCCCACATTTTGGTGACAGAAAGTTCTGGACTCAGAGAGGAGCCACAAATGTCCTTCCACCCAGCGTTCCCTCAAGTCTCCAGATAAAAATGATACCTCACTTGTGTGGGTAGGCATAGCGCCCGCTACAGGAAATGCCCCAAAACGCAACGTGGACACATCACATTTTTTGAGAGAAAACAGAGGTGTTTTTTGCAAAGTGCCTACCTGTAGATTTTGGCCTCTATCTCAGCCGGCACCTGGGGAAACCTACCAAACCTGTGCATTTATGAAAACTAGAGACCTAGGTGAACCCAAGATGGGGTGGCTTGTGGGGCTCTGACCAAGTTCTGTTACCCAGAATCCTTTGCAAACCTCAAAATTTGGCTAAAAAAACTAATTTTCCCCAGATTTTGGTGACAGAAAGTTCTGGAATCTGAGAGGAGCCACAAATTTCCTTCCACCCAGCGTTACCCTAAGTCTCCAGATAAAAATGATACCTCACTTGTGTGGGTAGGCCTAGCGCGCACGAAAGGATATGGCCCAAAACACAACGTGGACACATCACATTTTTTAACAGAAAACAGTGCCTACCTGTGGATTTTGGCCCCTAGCTCAGCCAGCACCTGGGGAAACCTACCAAACCAGCGCATTTTTGAAAACTAGAAACCCAGGGGAATCCAAGATGGGGTGACATGTGGGGCTCTGACCAGGTTCGGTTACCCAGAATCCTTTGCAAACATCAAAATTTGACTAAAAAAAACACTTTTTCCTCTCATTTCGGTGACAGAAAGTTCTGGAATCTGAGAGGAGCCACAAATTTCCTTCCACCCAGCTTTCCCCCAAGTCTCCTGATAAAAATGATACCTCACTTGTGTGGGTAGGCCTAGCGCCCGCGACAGGAAATGCTCCAAAACGCAACGTGGGCACATCACATTTTTTTAAAGAAAACAGAGGTGTTTTTTGCAAAGTGCCTACCTGTAGATTTTGGCCTCTAGCTCAGCCGGCACCTAGGAAAACCTACCAAACCAGCGCATTTTTGAAAACTAGAAACCCAGGGGAATCCAAGATGGGGAGACATGTGGGGCTCTGATCAGGTTCTGTTACCCAGAATCCTTTGCAAACATCAAAATTTGGCCAAAAAAAAACACTTTTTTACTATCATTTCGGTGACAGAAAGTTCTGGAATCTGAGAGGAGCCACAAATTTCCTTCCACCCAGCTTTTCCCCAAGTCTCCTGATAAAAATTATACCTCACCTGTGTGGGTAGACCAGCGCCCGCGACAGAAGATGCTCCAAAACGCAACGTGGACACATCACATTTTTTTAAAGAAAACAGAGGTGTTTTTTGCAAAGTGCCTACCTGTAGATTTTGGCCTCTAGCTCAGCCGGCACCTAGGGAAACCTACCAAACCTGTGCATTTTTAACACTAGAGACCTAGGGGAATCCAAGATGGGGTGACTTGTGGGGCTCTGACCAGGTTCTGTTACCCAGAATCCTTTGCAAAACTAAAAATTTGGCTAAAAAAACACATTTTCCTCACATTTTGGTGACAGAAAGTTCTGGAATCAGAGAGGAGCCTCAAATTTCCTTCCACCCAGCGTTACCCCAAGTCTCCAGATAAAAATGATACCTCACTTGTGTGGGTAGGCCTAGCGCCCGCAACAGAAAATGCCCCAAAACGCAACGTGGACACATCACATTTTTTGAGAGAAAACAGAGGTGTTTTTTGCAAAGTGCCTACCTGTAGATTTTGGCCTCTATCTCAGCCGACACCTGGGGAAACCTACCAAACCTGTGCATTTATGAAAACTAGAGACCTAGGTGAACCCAAGATGGGGTGGCTTGTGGGGCTCTGACCAAGTTCTGTTACCCAGAATCCTTTGCAAACCTCAAAATTTGGCTAAAAAAACTAATTTTCCTCACATTTTGGTGACAGAAAGTTCTGGAATCAGAGAGGAGTCACAAATTTCCTTCCACCCAGCGTTCCCCCAAGTCTCCTGATAAAAATGATACCTCACTTGTGTGGCTAGGCCTTGAGCCCGCGACAGGAAATGCCCCAAAACGCAACGTGGACACATCACATTGTTTGAAAGAAAACAGAGGTATTTTTTGCAAAGTGCCTACCTGTAGATTTTGGCCTCTAGCTCAGCCGGCACCTCTGGAAACCTACCAAACCTGTGCATTTTTTAGAACTAGAGACCTAGGGGAATCCAAGATGGGGTGACTTGTGGGGCTCTGATCAGGTTCTGTTACCCAGAATCCTTTGCAAACCTCAACATTTGGTTAAAAAAAAAAAATTTCCACACATTTCGGTGACAGAAAGTTGTGGAATCTGAGAGGAGCCACAAATTTCCTTCAACCCAGCGTTCCCCCAAGTCTCCCGATAAAAATGGTACCTCACTTGTGTGGGTAGGCCTAGCGCCCACAAAAGGAAATGGCCCAAAACACAACGTGGACACATCACATTTTTTAATAGAAAACAGTGCCTTCCTGTGGATTTTGGCCTCTAGCTCAGCCAGCTCCTGGGGAAACCTAGCAAACCAGCGCATTTTTGAAAACTAGAAACCCAGGGGAATCCAAGATGGGGTGACATGTGGGGTTCTGACCAGGTTCTGTTACGCAGAATCCTTTGCAAACATCAAAATTTGGCGAAAAGAAACACTTTTTCCTCTCATTTCGGTGACAGAAAGTTCTGGAATCTGAGAGGAGCCACAAATTTCCTTCCACCCAGCTTTCCCCCAAGTCTCCTGATAAAAATGATACCTCTCTTGTGTGGGTAGGCCTAGCGCCCGCGACAGGAAATGCTCCAAAACGCAACGTGGACACATCACATTTTTTGAAAGAAAACAGATGTGTTTTTTGCAAAGTGCCTACCTGTAGATTTTGGCCTCTAGCTCAGCCGGCACCTAGGGAAACCTACCAAACCTGTGCATTTTTTAACACTACAGACGTAGGGGAATCGAAGATAGGGTGACTTGTGGGGCTCTGACCAGGTTCTGTTACCCAGAATCCTTTGCAAACCTCAACATTTGGCTAAAAAACAAAATTTCCACTCATTTCGGTGACAAAAAGTTGTGGAATCAAAGAGGAGCCAGAAATTTCCTTCAACCCAGCGTTCCCCCAAGTCTCCCGATAAAAATGGTACCTCACTTGTGTGGGTAGGCCTAGCGCGCAAGAAAGGAAATGGCCCAAAACACAACGTGGACACATCACATTTTTTAATAGAAAACAGTGCCTACCTGTGGATTTTGGCCCCTACCTCAGCCAGCACCTGGGGAAACCTACCAAACCAGCGCATTTTTGAAAACTAGAAACCCAGGGGAATCCAAGATGGGGTGACATGTGGGGCTCTGACCAGGTTCGGTTACCCAGAATCCTTTGCAAACATCAACATTTGGCTAAAAAAAACACTTTTTCCTCTCATTTCGGTGACAGAAAGTTCTGGAATCTGAGAGGAGCCACAAATTTCCTTCCACCCAGCGTTACCCCAAGTCTCCAGATAAAAATGATACCTCACTTGTGTGGGTAGGCCTAGCGCGCACGAAAGGAAATGGCCCAAAACACAACGTGGACACATCACATTTTTTAACAGAAAACAGTGCCTACCTGTGGATTTTGGCCCCTAGCTCAGCCAGCACCTGGGGAAACCTACCAAACCAGCGCATTTTTGAAAACTAGAAACCCAGGGGAATCCAAGATGGGGTGACATGTGGGGCTCTGACCAGGTTCGGTTACCCAGAATCCTTTGCAAACATCAAAATTTGACAAAAAAAAAACACTTTTTCCTCTCATTTCGGTGACAGAAAGTTCTGGAATCTGAGAGGAGCCACAAATTTCCTTCCACCCAGCTTTCCCCCAAGTCTCCTGATAAAAATGATACCTCACTTGTGTGGGTAGGCCTAGCGCCCGCGACAGGAAATGCTCCAAAACGCAACGTGGACACATCACATTTTTTTAAAGAAAACAGAGGTGTTTTTTGCAAAGTGCCTACCTGTAGATTTTGGCCTCTAGCTCAGCCGGCACCTAGGAAAACCTACCAAACCAGCGCATTTTTGAAAACTAGAAACCCAGGGGAATCCAAGATGGGGAGACATGTGGGGCTCTGATCAGGTTCTGTTACCCAGAATCCTTTGCAAACATCAAAATTTGGCCAAAAAAAACACTTTTTTACTATCATTTCGGTGACAGAAAGTTCTGGAATCTGAGAGGAGCCACAAATTTCCTTCCACCCAGCTTTTCCCCAAGTCTCCTGATAAAAATTATACCTCACCTGTGTGGGTAGACCTAGCGCCCGCGACAGAAGATGCTGCAAAACGCAACGTGGACACATCACATTTTTTTAAAGAAAACAGAGGTGTTTTTTGCAAAGTGCCTACCTGTAGATTTTGGCCTCTAGCTCAGCCGGCACCTAGGGAAACCTACCAAACCTGTGCATTTTTAACACTAGAGACCTAGGGGAATCCAAGATGGGGTGACTTGTGGGGCTCTGACCAGGTTCTGTTACCCAGAATCCTTTGCAAAACTCAAAATTTGGCTAAAAAAACACATTTTCCTCACATTTTGGTGACAGAAAGTTCTGGAATCAGAGAGGAGCCTCAAATTTCCTTCCACCCAGCGTTACCCCAAGTCTCCAGATAAAAATGATACCTCACTTGTGTGGGTAGGCCTAGCGCCCGCAACAGAAAATGCCCCAAAACGCAACGTGGACACATCACATTTTTTGGAAGAAAACAGAGGTGTTTTTTACAAAGTGCCTACCTGTAGATTTTGGCCTCTAGCTCAGCAGGCACCTGGGGAAACCTACCAAACCTGTGCATTTCTGAAAACTAGAGACCTAGGGGAATCCAAGATGGGGTGACTTGTGGGGCTCCGACCAGGTTCTGTTACCCAGAATCCTTAGCAAACCTCATAATTTGGCTAAAAAACACATTTTCCCCACATTTTGGTGACAGAAAGTTCTGGACTCAGAGAGGAGCCACAAATGTCCTTCCACCCAGCGTTCCCTCAAGTCTCCAGATAAAAATGATACCTCACTTGTGTGGGTAGGCATAGCGCCCGCTACAGGAAATGCCCCAAAACGCAACGTGGACACATCACATTTTTTGAGAGAAAACAGAGGTGTTTTTTGCAAAGTGCCTACCTGTAGATTTTGGCCTCTATCTCAGCCGGCACCTGGGGAAACCTACCAAACCTGTGCATTTATGAAAACTAGAGACCTAGGTGAACCCAAGATGGGGTGGCTTGTGGGGCTCTGACCAAGTTCTGTTACCCAGAATCCTTTGCAAACCTCAAAATTTGGCTAAAAAAACTAATTTTCCTCACATTTTGGTGACAGAAAGTTCTGGAATCAGAGAGGAGTCACAAATTTCCTTCCACCCAGCGTTCCCCCAAGTCTCCTGATAAAAATGATACCTCACTTGTGTGGCTAGGCCTTGAGCCCGCGACAGGAAATGCCCCAAAACGCAACGTGGACACATCACATTGTTTGAAAGAAAACAGAGGTATTTTTTGCAAAGTGCCTACCTGTAGATTTTGGCCTCTAGCTCAGCCGGCACCTCTGGAAACCTACCAAACCTGTGCATTTTTTAGAACTAGAGACCTAGGGGAATCCAAGATGGGGTGACTTGTGGGGCTCTGATCAGGTTCTGTTACCCAGAATCCTTTGCAAACCTCAACATTTGGTTAAAAAAACAAATTTTCCACACATTTCGGTGACAGAAAGTTGTGGAATCTGAGAGGAGCCACAAATTTCCTTCAACCCAGCGTTCCCCCAAGTCTCCCGATAAAAATGGTACCTCACTTGTGTGGGTAGGCCTAGCGCCCACAAAAGGAAATGGCCCAAAACACAACGTGGACACATCACATTTTTTAATAGAAAACAGTGCCTTCCTGTGGATTTTGGCCTCTAGCTCAGCCAGCTCCTGGGGAAACCTAGCAAACCAGCGCATTTTTGAAAACTAGAAACCCAGGGGAATCCAAGATGGGGTGACATGTGGGGTTCTGACCAGGTTCTGTTACGCAGAATCCTTTGCAAACATCAAAATTTGGCGAAAAGAAACACTTTTTCCTCTCATTTCGGTGACAGAAAGTTCTGGAATCTGAGAGGAGCCACAAATTTCCTTCCACCCAGCTTTCCCCCAAGTCTCCTGATAAAAATGATACCTCACTTGTGTGGGTAGGCCTAGCGCCCGCGACAGGAAATGCTCCAAAACGCAACGTGGACACATCACATTTTTTGAAAGAAAACAGAGGTGTTTTTTGCAAAGTGCCTACCTGTAGATTTTGGCCTCTAGCTCAGCCGGCACCTAGGGAAACCTACCAAACCTGTGCATTTTTTAACACTACAGACGTAGGGGAATCGAAGATAGGGTGACTTGTGGGGCTCTGACCAGGTTCTGTTACCCAGAATCCTTTGCAAACCTCAACATTTGGCTAAAAAACAAAATTTCCACTCATTTCGGTGACAAAAAGTTGTGGAATCAAAGAGGAGCCAGAAATTTCCTTCAACCCAGCGTTCCCCCAAGTCTCCCGATAAAAATGGTACCTCACTTGTGTGGGTAGGCCTAGCGCGCACGAAAGGAAATGGCCCAAAACACAACGTGGACACATCACATTTTTTAATAGAAAACAGTGCCTACCTGTGGATTTTGGCCCCTACCTCAGCCAGCACCTGGGGAAACCTACCAAACCAGCGCATTTTTGAAAACTAGAAACCCAGGGGAATCCAAGATGGGGTGACATGTGGGGCTCTGACCAGGTTCGGTTACCCAGAATCCTTTGCAAACATCAACATTTGGCTAAAAAAAACACTTTTTCCTCTCATTTCGGTGACAGAAAGTTCTGGAATCTGAGAGGAGCCACAAATTTCCTTCCACCCAGCGTTACCCCAAGTCTCCAGATAAAAATGATACCTCACTTGTGTGGGTAGGCCTAGCGCGCACGAAAGGAAATGGCCCAAAACACAACGTGGACACATCACATTTTTTAACAGAAAACAGTGCCTACCTGTGGATTTTGGCCCCTAGCTCAGCCAGCACCTGGGGAAACCTACCAAACCAGCGCATTTTTGAAAACTAGAAACCCAGGGGAATCCAAGATGGGGTGACATGTGGGGCTCTGACCAGGTTCGGTTACCCAGAATCCTTTGCAAACATCAAAATTTGACTAAAAAAAAACACTTTTTCCTCTCATTTCGGTGACAGAAAGTTCTGGAATCTGAGAGGAGCCACAAATTTCCTTCCACCCAGCTTTCCCCCAAGTCTCCTGATAAAAATGATACCTCACTTGTGTGGGTAGGCCTAGCGCCCGCGACAGGAAATGCTCCAAAACGCAACGTGGACACATCACATTTTTTTAAAGAAAACAGAGGTGTTTTTTGCAAAGTGCCTACCTGTAGATTTTGGCCTCTAGCTCAGCCGGCACCTAGGAAAACCTACCAAACCAGCGCATTTTTGAAAACTAGAAACCCAGGGGAATCCAAGATGGGGAGACATGTGGGGCTCTGATCAGGTTCTGTTACCCAGAATCCTTTGCAAACATCAAAATTTGGCCAAAAAAAACACTTTTTTACTATCATTTCGGTGACAGAAAGTTCTGGAATCTGAGAGGAGCCACAAATTTCCTTCCACCCAGCTTTTCCCCAAGTCTCCTGATAAAAATTATACCTCACCTGTGTGGGTAGACCTAGCGCCCGCGACAGAAGATGCTGCAAAACGCAACGTGGACACATCACATTTTTTTAAAGAAAACAGAGGTGTTTTTTGCAAAGTGCCTACCTGTAGATTTTGGCCTCTAGCTCAGCCGGCACCTAGGGAAACCTACCAAACCTGTGCATTTTTAACACTAGAGACCTAGGGGAATCCAAGATGGGGTGACTTGTGGGGCTCTGACCAGGTTCTGTTACCCAGAATCCTTTGCAAAACTCAAAATTTGGCTAAAAAAACACATTTTCCTCACATTTTGGTGACAGAAAGTTCTGGAATCAGAGAGGAGCCTCAAATTTCCTTCCACCCAGCGTTACCCCAAGTCTCCAGATAAAAATGATACCTCACTTGTGTGGGTAGGCCTAGCGCCCGCAACAGAAAATGCCCCAAAACGCAACGTGGACACATCACATTTTTTGGAAGAAAACAGAGGTGTTTTTTACAAAGTGCCTACCTGTAGATTTTGGCCTCTAGCTCAGCAGGCACCTGGGGAAACCTACCAAACCTGTGCATTTCTGAAAACTAGAGACCTAGGGGAATCCAAGATGGGGTGACTTGTGGGGCTCCGACCAGGTTCTGTTACCCAGAATCCTTAGCAAACCTCATAATTTGGCTAAAAAACACATTTTCCCCACATTTTGGTGACAGAAAGTTCTGGACTCAGAGAGGAGCCACAAATGTCCTTCCACCCAGCGTTCCCTCAAGTCTCCAGATAAAAATGATACCTCACTTGTGTGGGTAGGCATAGCGCCCGCTACAGGAAATGCCCCAAAACGCAACATGGACACATCACATTTTTTGAGAGAAAACAGAGGTGTTTTTTGCAAAGTGCCTACCTGTAGATTTTGGCCTCTATCTCAGCCGGCACCTGGGGAAACCTACCAAACCTGTGCATTTATGAAAACTAGAGACCTAGGTGAACCCAAGATGGGGTGGCTTGTGGGGCTCTGACCAAGTTCTGTTACCCAGAATCCTTTGCAAACCTCAAAATTTGGCTAAAAAAACTAATTTTCCTCACATTTTGGTGACAGAAAGTTCTGGAATCAGAGAGGAGTCACAAATTTCCTTCCACCCAGCGTTCCCCCAAGTCTCCTGATAAAAATGATACCTCACTTGTGTGGCTAGGCCTTGAGCCCGCGACAGGAAATGCCCCAAAACGCAACGTGGACACATCACATTGTTTGAAAGAAAACAGAGGTATTTTTTGCAAAGTGCCTACCTGTAGATTTTGGCCTCTAGCTCAGCCGGCACCTCTGGAAACCTACCAAACCTGTGCATTTTTTAGAACTAGAGACCTAGGGGAATCCAAGATGGGGTGACTTGTGGGGCTCTGATCAGGTTCTGTTACCCAGAATCCTTTGCAAACCTCAACATTTGGTTAAAAAAACAAATTTTCCACACATTTCGGTGACAGAAAGTTGTGGAATCTGAGAGGAGCCACAAATTTCCTTCAACCCAGCGTTCCCCCAAGTCTCCCGATAAAAATGGTACCTCACTTGTGTGGGTAGGCCTAGCGCGCACGAAAGGAAATGGCCCAAAACACAACGTGGACACATCACATTTTTTAATAGAAAACAGTGCCTACCTGTGGATTTTGGCCCCTACCTCAGCCAGCACCTGGGGAAACCTACCAAACCAGCGCATTTTTGAAAACTAGAAACCCAGGGGAATCCAAGATGGGGTGACATGTGGGGCTCTGACCAGGTTCGGTTACCCAGAATCCTTTGCAAACATCAACATTTGGCTAAAAAAAACACTTTTTCCTCTCATTTCGGTGACAGAAAGTTCTGGAATCTGAGAGGAGCCACAAATTTCCTTCCACCCAGCGTTACCCCAAGTCTCCAGATAAAAATGATACCTCACTTGTGTGGGTAGGCCTAGCGCGCACGAAAGGAAATGGCCCAAAACACAACGTGGACACATCACATTTTTTAACAGAAAACAGTGCCTACCTGTGGATTTTGGCCCCTAGCTCAGCCAGCACCTGGGGAAACCTACCAAACCAGCGCATTTTTGAAAACTAGAAACCCAGGGGAATCCAAGATGGGGTGACATGTGGGGCTCTGACCAGGTTCGGTTACCCAGAATCCTTTGCAAACATCAAAATTTGATTAAAAAAAACACTTTTTCCTCTCATTTCGGTGACAGAAAGTTCTGGAATCTGAGAGGAGCCACAAATTTCCTTCCACCCAGCTTTCCCCCAAGTCTCCTGATAAAAATGATACCTCACTTGTGTGGGTAGGCCTAGCGCCCGCGACAGGAAATGCTCCAAAACGCAACGTGGACACATCACATTTTTTTAAAGAAAACAGAGGTGTTTTTTGCAAAGTGCCTACCTGTAGATTTTGGCCTCTAGCTCAGCCGGCACCTAGGAAAACCTACCAAACCAGCGCATTTTTGAAAACTAGAAACCCAGGGGAATCCAAGATGGGGAGACATGTGGGGATCTGATCAGGTTCTGTTACCCAGAATCCTTTGCAAACATCAAAATTTGGCCCAAAAAAACACTTTTTTACTATCATTTCGGTGACAGAAAGTTCTGGAATCTGAGAGGAGCCACAAATTTCCTTCCACCCAGCTTTTCCCCAAGTCTCCTGATAAAAATTATACCTCACCTGTGTGGGTAGACCTAGCGCCCGCGACAGAAGATGCTGCAATACGCAACGTGGACACATCACATTTTTTTAAAGAAAACAGAGGTGTTTTTTGCAAAGTGCCTACCTGTAGATTTTGGCCTCTAGCTCAGCCGGCACCTAGGGAAACCTACCAAACCTGTGCATTTTTAACACTAGAGACCTAGGGGAATCCAAGATGGGGTGACTTGTGGGGCTCTGACCAGGTTCTGTTACCCAGAATCCTTTGCAAAACTCAAAATTTGGCTAAAAAAACACATTTTCCTCACATTTTGGTGACAGAAAGTTCTGGAATCAGAGAGGAGCCTCAAATTTCCTTCCACCCAGCGTTACCCCAAGTCTCCAGATAAAAATGATACCTCACTTGTGTGGGTAGGCCTAGCGCCCGCAACAGAAAATGCCCCAAAACGCAACGTGGACACATCACATTTTTTGGAAGAAAACAGAGGTGTTTTTTACAAAGTGCCTACCTGTAGATTTTGGCCTCTAGCTCAGCAGGCACCTGGGGAAACCTACCAAACCTGTGCATTTCTGAAAACTAGAGACCTAGGGGAATCCAAGATGGGGTGACTTGTGGGGCTCCGACCAGGTTCTGTTACCCAGAATCCTTAGCAAACCTCATAATTTGGCTAAAAAACACATTTTCCCCACATTTTGGTGACAGAAAGTTCTGGACTCAGAGAGGAGCCACAAATGTCCTTCCACCCAGCGTTCCCTCAAGTCTCCAGATAAAAATGATACCTCACTTGTGTGGGTAGGCATAGCGCCCGCTACAGGAAATGCCCCAAAACGCAACGTGGACACATCACATTTTTTGAGAGAAAACAGAGGTGTTTTTTGCAAAGTGCCTACCTGTAGATTTTGGCCTCTATCTCAGCCGGCACCTGGGGAAACCTACCAAACCTGTGCATTTATGAAAACTAGAGACCTAGGTGAACCCAAGATGGGGTGGCTTGTGGGGCTCTGACCAAGTTCTGTTACCCAGAATCCTTTGCAAACCTCAAAATTTGGCTAAAAAAACTAATTTTCCTCACATTTTGGTGACAGAAAGTTCTGGAATCAGAGAGGAGTCACAAATTTCCTTCCACCCAGCGTTCCCCCAAGTCTCCTGATAAAAATGATACCTCACTTGTGTGGCTAGGCCTTGAGCCCGCGACAGGAAATGCCCCAAAACGCAACGTGGACACCTCACATTGTTTGAAAGAAAACAGAGGTATTTTTTGCAAAGTGCCTACCTGTAGATTTTGGCCTCTAGCTCAGCCGGCACCTCTGGAAACCTACCAAACCTGTGCATTTTTTAGAACTAGAGACCTAGGGGAATCCAAGATGGGGTGACTTGTGGGGCTCTGATCAGGTTCTGTTACCCAGAATCCTTTGCAAACCTCAACATTTGGTTAAAAAAACAAATTTTCCACACATTTCGGTGACAGAAAGTTGTGGAATCTGAGAGGAGCCACAAATTTCCTTCAACCCAGCGTTCCCCCAAGTCTCCCGATAAAAATGGTACCTCACTTGTGTGGGTAGGCCTAGCGCCCACAAAAGGAAATGGCCCAAAACACAACGTGGACACATCACATTTTTTAATAGAAAACAGTGCCTTCCTGTGGATTTTGGCCTCTAGCTCAGCCAGCTCCTGGGGAAACCTAGCAAACCAGCGCATTTTTGAAAACTAGAAACCCAGGGGAATCCAAGATGGGGTGACATGTGGGGTTCTGACCAGGTTCTGTTACGCAGAATCCTTTGCAAACATCAAAATTTGGCGAAAAGAAACACTTTTTCCTCTCATTTCGGTGACAGAAAGTTCTGGAATCTGAGAGGAGCCACAAATTTCCTTCCACCCAGCTTTCCCCCAAGTCTCCTGATAAAAATGATACCTCACTTGTGTGGGTAGGCCTAGCGCCCGCGACAGGAAATGCTCCAAAACGCAACGTGGACACATCACATTTTTTTAAAGAAAACAGAGGTGTTTTTTGCAAAGTGCCTACCTGTAGATTTTGGCCTCTAGCTAAGCCGGCACCTAGGGAAACCTACCAAACCTGTGCATTTTTTAACACTACAGACGTAGGGGAATCCAAGATAGGGTGACTTGTGGGGCTCTGACCAGGTTCTGTTACCCAGAATCCTTTGCAAACCTCAACATTTGGCTAAAAAACAAAATTTCCACTCATTTCGGTGACAAAAAGTTGTGGAATCATAGAGGAGCCAGAAATTTCCTTCAACCCAGCGTTCCCCCAAGTCTCCCGATAAAAATGGTACCTCACTTGTGTGGGTAGGCCTAGCGCGCACGAAAGGAAATGGCCCAAAACACAACGTGGACACATCACATTTTTTAATAGAAAACAGTGCCTACCTGTGGATTTTGGCCACTACCTCAGCCAGCACCTGGGGAAACCTACCAAACCAGCGCATTTTTGAAAACTAGAAACCCAGGGGAATCCAAGATGGGGTGACATGTGGGGCTCTGACCAGGTTCGGTTACCCAGAATCCTTTGCAAACATCAACATTTGGCTAAAAAAAACACTTTTTCCTCTCATTTCGGTGACAGAAAGTTCTGGAATCTGAGAGGAGCCACAAATTTCCTTCCACCCAGCTTTCCCCCAAGTCTCCTGATAAAAATGATACCTCACTTGTGTGGGTAGGCCTAGCGCCCGCGACAGGAAATGCTCCAAAACGCAACGTGGACACATCACATTTTTTTAAAGAAAACAGAGGTGTTTTTTGCAAAGTGCCTACCTGTAGATTTTGTCCTCTAGCTCAGCCGGCACCTAGGAAAACCTACCAAACCAGCGCATTTTTGAAAACTAGAAACCCAGGGGAATCCAAGATGGGGAGACATGTGGGGCTCTGATCAGGTTCTGTTACCCAGAATCCTTTGCAAACATCAAAATTTGGCCAAAAAAACACTTTTTCCTCTCATTTCGGTGACAGAAAGTTCTGGAATCTGAGAGGAGCCACAAATTTCCTTCCACCCAGCGTTACCCCAAGTCTCCAGATAAAAATGATACCTCACTTGTGTGGGTAGGCCTAGCGCGCACGAAAGGAAATGGCCCAAAACACAACGTGGACACATCACATTTTTTAACAGAAATCAGTGCCTACCTGTGGATTTTGGCCCCTAGCTCAGCCAGCACCTGGGGAAACCTACCAAACCAGCGCATTTTTGAAAACTAGAAACCCAGGGGAATCCAAGATGGGGTGACATGTGGGGCTCTGACCAGGTTCGGTTACCCAGAATCCTTTGCAAACATCAAAATTTGACTAAAAAAAACACTTTTTCCTCTCATTTCGGTGACAGAAAGTTCTGGAATCTGAGAGGAGCCACAAATTTCCTTCCACCCAGCTTTCCCCCAAGTCTCCTGATAAAAATGATACCTCACTTGTGTGGGTAGGCCTAGCGCCCGCGACAGGAAATGCTCCAAAACGCAACGTGGACACATCACATTTTTTTAAAGAAAACAGAGGTGTTTTTTGCAAAGTGCCTACCTGTAGATTTTGGCCTCTAGCTCAGCCGGCACCTAGGAAAACCTACCAAACCAGCGCATTTTTGAAAACTAGAAACCCAGGGGAATCCAAGATGGGGAGACATGTGGGGCTCTGATCAGGTTCTGTTACCCAGAATCCTTTGCAAACATCAAAATTTGGCCAAAAAAAACACTTTTTTACTATCATTTCGGTGACTGAAAGTTCTGGAATCTGAGAGGAGCCACAAATTTCCTTCCACCCAGCTTTTCCCCAAGTCTCCTGATAAAAATTATACCTCACCTGTGTGGGTAGACCTAGCGCCCGCGACAGAAGATGCTGCAAAACGCAACGTGGACACATCACATTTTTTTAAAGAAAACAGAGGTGTTTTTTGCAAAGTGCCTACCTGTAGATTTTGGCCTCTAGCTCAGCCGGCACCTAGGAAAACCTACCAAACCAGCGCATTTTTGAAAACTAGAAACCCAGGGGAATCCAAGATGGGGAGACATGTGGGGCTCTGATCAGGTTCTGTTACCCAGAATCCTTTGCAAACATCAAAATTTGGCCAAAAAAACACTTTTTTACTATCATTTCGGTGACAGAAAGTTCTGGAATCTGAGAGGAGCCACAAATTTCCTTCCACCCAGCTTTTCCCCAAGTCTCCTGATAAAAATTATACCTCACCTGTGTGGGTAGGCCTAGCGCCCGCGACAGGAGATGCTGCAATACGCAACGTGGACACATCACATTTTTTTAAAGAAAACAGAGGTGTTTTTTGCAAAGTGCCTACCTGTAGATTTTGGCCTCTAGCTCAGCCGGCACCTGGGGAAACCTACCAAACCTGTGCATTTTTAACACTAGAGACCTAGGGGAATCCAAGATGGGGTGACTTGTGGGGCTCTGACCAGGTTCTGTTACCCAGAATCCTTTGCAAAACTCAAAATTTGGCTAAAAAAACACATTTTCCTCACATTTTGGTGACAGAAAGTTCTGGAATCAGAGAGGAGCCACAAATTTCCTTCCACCCAGCGTTACCCCAAGTCTCCAGATAAAAATTATACCTCACTTGTGTGGGTAGGCCTAGCGCCCGCAACAAAAAATGCCCCAAAACGCAACGTGGACACATCACATTTTTTGGAAGAAAACAGAGGTGTTTTTTACAAAGTGCCTACCTGCAGATTTTGGCCTCTAGCTCAGCAGGCACCTGGGGAAACATACCAAACCTGTGCATTTCTGAAAACTAGAGACCTAGGGGAATCCAAGATGGGGTGACTTGTGGGGCTCCGACCAGGTTCTGTTACCCAGAATCCTTTGCAAACCTCATAATTTGGCTAAAAAACACATTTTCCCCACATTTTGGTGACAGAAAGTTCTGGACTCAGAGAGGAGCCACAAATTTCCTTCCACCCAGCGTTCCCTCAAGTCTCCAGATAAAAATGATACATCACTTGTGTGGGTAGGCATAGCGCCCGCTACAGGAAATGCCCCAAAACGCAACGTGGACACATCACATTTTTTGAAAGAAAACAGAGGTGTTTTTTGCAAAGTGCCTACCTGTAGATTTTGGCCTCTATCTCAGCCGGCACCTGGGGAAACCTACCAAAACTGTGCATTTATGAAAACTAGAGACCTAGGTGAACCCAAGATGGGGTGGCTTGTGGGGCTCTGACCAAGTTCTGTTACCCGGAATCCTTTGCAAACCTCAAAATTTGGCTAAAAAAACTAATTTTCCTCACATTTTGGTGACAGAAAGTTCTGGACTCAGAGAGGAGCCACAAATTTCCTTCCACCCAGCGTTCCCTCAAGTCTCCAGATAAAAATGATACCTCACTTGTGTGGCTAGGCCTTGAGCTCGCGACAGAAAATGCCCCAAAACGCAACGTGGACACATCACATTGTTTGAAAGAAAACAGAGGTATTTTTTGCAAAGTGCCTACCTGTAGATTTTGGCCTCTAGCTCAGCCGGCACCTCTGGAAACCTACCAAACCTGTGCATTTTTTAGAACTAGAGACCTAGGGGAATCCAAGATGGGGTGACTTGTGGGGCTCTGATCAGGTTCTGTTACCCAGAATCCTTTGCAAACCTCAACATTTGGTTAAAAAAACAAATTTTCCACACATTTCGGTGACAGAAAGTTGTGGAATCTGAGAGGAGCCACAAATTTCCTTCAACCCAGCGTTCCCCCAAGTCTCCCGATAAAAATGGTACCTCACTTGTGTGGGTAGGCCTAGCGCCCACAAAAGGAAATGGCCCAAAACACAACGTGGACACATCACATTTTTTAATAGAAAACAGTGCCTTCCTGTGGATTTTGGCCTCTAGCTCAGCCAGCTCCTGGGGAAACCTAGCAAACCAGCGCATTTTTTAAAACTAGAAACCCAGGGGAATCCAAGATGGGGTGACATGTGGGGTTCTGACCAGGTTCTGTTACCCAGAATCCTTTGCAAACATCAAAATTTGGCTAAAAAAACTAATTTTCCTCACATTTTGGTGACAGAAAGTTCTGGAATCAGAGAGGAGTCACAAATTTCCTTCCACCCAGCGTTCCCCCAAGTCTCCTGATAAAAATGATACCTCACTTGTGTGGCTAGGCCTTGAGCCCGCGACAGGAAATGCCCCAAAACGCAACGTGGACACATCACATTGTTTGAAAGAAAACAGAGGTATTTTTTGCAAAGTGCCTACCTGTAGATTTTGGCCTCTAGCTCAGCCGGCACCTCTGGAAACCTACCAAACCTGTGCATTTTTTAGAACTAGAGACCTAGGGGAATCCAAGATGGGGTGACTTGTGGGGCTCTGATCAGGTTCTGTTACCCAGAATCCTTTGCAAACCTCAACATTTGGCTAAAAAAACAAATTTTCCACACATTTCGGTGACAGAAAGTTGTGGAATCTGAGAGGAGCCACAAATTTACTTCAACCCAGCGTTCCCCCAAGTCTCCCGATAAAAATGGTACCTCACTTGTGTGGGTAGGCCTAGCGCCCACAAAAGGAAATGGCCCAAAACACAACGTGGACACATCACATTTTTTAATAGAAAACAGTGCCTTCCTGTGGATTTTGGCCTCTAGCTCAGCCAGCTCCTGGGGAAACCTAGCAAACCAGCGCATTTTTGAAAACTAGAAACCCAGGGGAATCCAAGATGGGGTGACATGTGGGGTTCTGACCAGGTTCTGTTACCCAGAATCCTTTGCAAACATCAAAATTTGGCTAAAAGAAACACTTTTTCCTCTCATTTCGGTGACAGAAAGTTCTGGAATCTGAGAGGAGCCACAAATTTCCTTCCACCCAGCTTTCCCCCAAGTCTCCTGATAAAAATGATACCTCACTTGTGTGGGTAGGCCTAGCGCCCGCGACATGAAATGCTCCAAAACGCAACGTGGACACATCACATTTTTTGAAAGAAAACAGAGGTGTTTTTTGCAAAGTGCCTACCTGTAGATTTTGGCCTCTAGCTCAGCCGGCACCTAGGGAAACCTACCAAACCTGTGCATTTTTTAACACTACAGACGTAGGGGAATCCAAGATGGGGTGACTTGTGGGGCTCTGACCAGGTTCTGTTACCCAGAATCCTTTGCAAAACTCAAAATTTGGCTAAAAAAACAGATTTTCCTCACATTTTGGTGACAGAAAGTTCTGGAATCTGAGAGGAGCCACAAATTCCCTTCTACCCAGCGTTCCTCCAAGTCTCCAGATAAAAATGATACCTCACTTGTGTGGGTAGGCCTAGCGCCCGCGACAGGAAATGCCCCAAAACGCAACGTGGACACATCACATTTTTTGGAAGAAAACAGAGGTGTTTACTGCAAAGTGCCTACCTGTAGATTTTGGCCTCTAGCTCAGCCGGAAACTGTGGAAACCTACCAAACCTGTGCATTTTTGAAAACTAGAGACCTAGGGGAATCCAAGATAGGGTGACTTGTGGGGCTCTGACCAGGTTCTGTTACCCAGAATCCTTTGCAAACCTCAACATTTGGCTAAAAAACAAAATTTCCACTCATTTCGGTGACAAAAAGTTGTGGAATCAGAGAGGAGCCACAAATTTCCTTCAACCCAGCGTTCCCCCAAGTCTCCCGATAAAAATGGTACCTCACTTGTGTGGGTAGGCCTAGCGCGCACGAAAGGAAATGGCCCAAAACACAACGTGGACACATCACATTTTTTAATAGAAAACAGTGCCTACCTGTGGATTTTGGCCCCTAGCTCAGCCAGCACCTGGGGAAACCTACCAAACCAGCGCATTTTTGAAAACTAGAAACCCAGGGGAATCCAAGATGGGGTGACATGTGGGGCTCTGACCAGGTTCGGTTACCCAGAATCCTTTGCAAACATCAAAATTTGACTAAAAAAAACACTTTTTCCTCTCATTTCGGTGACAGAAAGTTCTGGAATCTGAGAGGAGCCACAAATTTCCTTCCACCCAGCTTTCCCCCAAGTCTCCTGATAAAAATGATACCTCACTTGTGTGGGTAGGCCTAGCGCCCGCGACAGGAAATGCTCCAAAACGCAACGTGGGCACATCACATTTTTTTAAAGAAAACAGAGGTGTTTTTTGCAAAGTGCCTACCTGTAGATTTTGGCCTCTAGCTCAGCCGGCACCTAGGAAAACCTACCAAACCAGCGCATTTTTGAAAACTAGAAACCCAGGGGAATCCAAGATGGGGAGACATGTGGGGCTCTGATCAGGTTCTGTTACCCAGAATCCTTTGCAAACATCAAAATTTGGCCAAAAAAAACACTTTTTTACTATCATTTCGGTGACAGAAAGTTCTGGAATCTGAGAGGAGCCACAAATTTCCTTCCACCCAGC
Source organism: Pleurodeles waltl (assembly GCF_031143425.1). Taxonomy (NCBI): domain Eukaryota; kingdom Metazoa; phylum Chordata; class Amphibia; order Caudata; family Salamandridae; genus Pleurodeles; species Pleurodeles waltl. Next base: position 573,893,010 of record NC_090451.1, on the reverse strand, counting down.
TTTTCCCCAAGTCTCCTGATAAAAATTATACCTCACCTGTGTGGGTAGACCAGCGCCCGCGACAGAAGATGCTGCAAAACGCAACGTGGACACATCACATTTTTTTAAAGAAAACAGAGGTGTTTTTTGCAAAGTGCCTACCTGTAGATTTTGGCCTCTAGCTCAGCCGGCACCTAGGGAAACCTACCAAACCTGTGCATTTTTAACACTAGAGACCTAGGGGAATCCAAGATGGGGTGACTTGTGGGGCTCTGACCAGGTTCTGTTACCCAGAATCCTTTGCAAAACTCAAAATTTGGCTAAAAAAACACATTTTCCTCACATTTTGGTGACAGAAAGTTCTGGAATCAGAGAGGAGCCTCAAATTTCCTTCCACCCAGCGTTACCCCAAGTCTCCAGATAAAAATGATACCTCACTTGTGTGGGTAGGCCTAGCGCCCGCAACAGAAAATGCCCCAAAACGCAACGTGGACACATCACATTTTTTGAGAGAAAACAGAGGTGTTTTTTGCAAAGTGCCTACCTGTAGATTTTGGCCTCTATCTCAGCCGACACCTGGGGAAACCTACCAAACCTGTGCATTTATGAAAACTAGAGACCTAGGTGAACCCAAGATGGGGTGGCTTGTGGGGCTCTGACCAAGTTCTGTTACCCAGAATCCTTTGCAAACCTCAAAATTTGGCTAAAAAAACTAATTTTCCTCACATTTTGGTGACAGAAAGTTCTGGAATCAGAGAGGAGTCACAAATTTCCTTCCACCCAGCGTTCCCCCAAGTCTCCTGATAAAAATGATACCTCACTTGTGTGGCTAGGCCTTGAGCCCGCGACAGGAAATGCCCCAAAACGCAACGTGGACACATCACATTGTTTGAAAGAAAACAGAGGTATTTTTTGCAAAGTGCCTACCTGTAGATTTTGGCCTCTAGCTCAGCCGGCACCTCTGGAAACCTACCAAACCTGTGCATTTTTTAGAACTAGAGACCTAGGGGAATCCAAGATGGGGTGACTTGTGGGGCTCTGATCAGGTTCTGTTACCCAGAATCCTTTGCAAACCTCAACATTTGGTTAAAAAAAAAAAATTTCCACACATTTCGGTGACAGAAAGTTGTGGAATCTGAGAGGAGCCACAAATTTCCTTCAACCCAGCGTTCCCCCAAGTCTCCCGATAAAAATGGTACCTCACTTGTGTGGGTAGGCCTAGCGCCCACAAAAGGAAATGGCCCAAAACACAACGTGGACACATCACATTTTTTAATAGAAAACAGTGCCTTCCTGTGGATTTTGGCCTCTAGCTCAGCCAGCTCCTGGGGAAACCTAGCAAACCAGCGCATTTTTGAAAACTAGAAACCCAGGGGAATCCAAGATGGGGTGACATGTGGGGTTCTGACCAGGTTCTGTTACGCAGAATCCTTTGCAAACATCAAAATTTGGCGAAAAGAAACACTTTTTCCTCTCATTTCGGTGACAGAAAGTTCTGGAATCTGAGAGGAGCCACAAATTTCCTTCCACCCAGCTTTCCCCCAAGTCTCCTGATAAAAATGATACCTCTCTTGTGTGGGTAGGCCTAGCGCCCGCGACAGGAAATGCTCCAAAACGCAACGTGGACACATCACATTTTTTGAAAGAAAACAGAGGTGTTTTTTGCAAAGTGCCTACCTGTAGATTTTGGCCTCTAGCTCAGCCGGCACCTAGGGAAACCTACCAAACCTGTGCATTTTTTAACACTACAGACGTAGGGGAATCCAAGATGGGGTGACTTGTGGGGCTCTGACCAGGTTCTGTTACCCAGAATCCTTTGCAAAACTCAAAATTTGGCTAAAAAAACAGATTTTCCTCACATTTTGGTGACAGAAAGTTCTGGAATCTGAGAGGAGCCACAAATTCCCTTCTACCCAGCGTTCCTCCAAGTCTCCAGATAAAAATGATACCTCACTTGTGTGGGTAGGCCTAGCGCCCGCGACAGGAAATGCCCCAAAACGCAACGTGGACACATCACATTTTTTGGAAGAAAACAGAGGTGTTTACTGCAAAGTGCCTACCTGTAGATTTTGGCCTCTAGCTCAGCCGGAAACTGTGGAAACCTACCAAACCTGTGCATTTTTGAAAACTAGAGACCTAGGGGAATCCAAGATAGGGTGACTTGTGGGGCTCTGACCAGGTTCTGTTACCCAGAATCCTTTGCAAACCTCAACATTTGGCTAAAAAACAAAATTTCCACTCATTTCGGTGACAAAAAGTTGTGGAATCAGAGAGGAGCCACAAATTTCCTTCAACCCAGCGTTCCCCCAAGTCTCCCGATAAAAATGGTACCTCACTTGTGTGGGTAGGCCTAGCGCGCACGAAAGGAAATGGCCCAAAACACAACGTGGACACATCACATTTTTTAATAGAAAACAGTGCCTACCTGTGGATTTTGGCCCCTAGCTCAGCCAGCACCTGGGGAAACCTACCAAACCAGCGCATTTTTGAAAACTAGAAACCCAGGGGAATCCAAGATGGGGTGACATGTGGGGCTCTGACCAGGTTCGGTTACCCAGAATCCTTTGCAAACATCAAAATTTGACTAAAAAAAACACTTTTTCCTCTCATTTCGGTGACAGAAAGTTCTGGAATCTGAGAGGAGCCACAAATTTCCTTCCACCCAGCTTTCCCCCAAGTCTCCTGATAAAAATGATACCTCACTTGTGTGGGTAGGCCTAGCGCCCGCGACAGGAAATGCTCCAAAACGCAACGTGGGCACATCACATTTTTTTAAAGAAAACAGAGGTGTTTTTTGCAAAGTGCCTACCTGTAGATTTTGGCCTCTAGCTCAGCCGGCACCTAGGAAAACCTACCAAACCAGCGCATTTTTGAAAACTAGAAACCCAGGGGAATCCAAGATGGGGAGACATGTGGGGCTCTGATCAGGTTCTGTTACCCAGAATCCTTTGCAAACATCAAAATTTGGCCAAAAAAAACACTTTTTTACTATCATTTCGGTGACAGAAAGTTCTGGAATCTGAGAGGAGCCACAAATTTCCTTCCACCCAGCTTTTCCCCAAGTCTCCTGATAAAAATTATACCTCACCTGTGTGGGTAGACCAGCGCCCGCGACAGAAGATGCTGCAAAACGCAACGTGGACACATCACATTTTTTTAAAGAAAACAGAGGTGTTTTTTGCAAAGTGCCTACCTGTAGATTTTGGCCTCTAGCTCAGCCGGCACCTAGGGAAACCTACCAAACCTGTGCATTTTTAACACTAGAGACCTAGGGGAATCCAAGATGGGGTGACTTGTGGGGCTCTGACCAGGTTCTGTTACCCAGAATCCTTTGCAAAACTCAAAATTTGGCTAAAAAAACACATTTTCCTCACATTTTGGTGACAGAAAGTTCTGGAATCAGAGAGGAGCCTCAAATTTCCTTCCACCCAGCGTTACCCCAAGTCTCCAGATAAAAATGATACCTCACTTGTGTGGGTAGGCCTAGCGCCCGCAACAGAAAATGCCCCAAAACGCAACGTGGACACATCACATTTTTTGAGAGAAAACAGAGGTGTTTTTTGCAAAGTGCCTACCTGTAGATTTTGGCCTCTATCTCAGCCGACACCTGGGGAAACCTACCAAACCTGTGCATTTATGAAAACTAGAGACCTAGGTGAACCCAAGATGGGGTGGCTTGTGGGGCTCTGACCAAGTTCTGTTACCCAGAATCCTTTGCAAACCTCAAAATTTGGCTAAAAAAACTAATTTTCCTCACATTTTGGTGACAGAAAGTTCTGGAATCAGAGAGGAGTCACAAATTTCCTTCCACCCAGCGTTCCCCCAAGTCTCCTGATAAAAATGATACCTCACTTGTGTGGCTAGGCCTTGAGCCCGCGACAGGAAATGCCCCAAAACGCAACGTGGACACATCACATTGTTTGAAAGAAAACAGAGGTATTTTTTGCAAAGTGCCTACCTGTAGATTTTGGCCTCTAGCTCAGCCGGCACCTCTGGAAACCTACCAAACCTGTGCATTTTTTAGAACTAGAGACCTAGGGGAATCCAAGATGGGGTGACTTGTGGGGCTCTGATCAGGTTCTGTTACCCAGAATCCTTTGCAAACCTCAACATTTGGTTAAAAAAAAAAAATTTCCACACATTTCGGTGACAGAAAGTTGTGGAATCTGAGAGGAGCCACAAATTTCCTTCAACCCAGCGTTCCCCCAAGTCTCCCGATAAAAATGGTACCTCACTTGTGTGGGTAGGCCTAGCGCCCACAAAAGGAAATGGCCCAAAACACAACGTGGACACATCACATTTTTTAATAGAAAACAGTGCCTTCCTGTGGATTTTGGCCTCTAGCTCAGCCAGCTCCTGGGGAAACCTAGCAAACCAGCGCATTTTTGAAAACTAGAAACCCAGGGGAATCCAAGATGGGGTGACATGTGGGGTTCTGACCAGGTTCTGTTACGCAGAATCCTTTGCAAACATCAAAATTTGGCGAAAAGAAACACTTTTTCCTCTCATTTCGGTGACAGAAAGTTCTGGAATCTGAGAGGAGCCACAAATTTCCTTCCACCCAGCTTTCCCCCAAGTCTCCTGATAAAAATGATACCTCTCTTGTGTGGGTAGGCCTAGCGCCCGCGACAGGAAATGCTCCAAAACGCAACGTGGACACATCACATTTTTTGAAAGAAAACAGAGGTGTTTTTTGCAAAGTGCCTACCTGTAGATTTTGGCCTCTAGCTCAGCCGGCACCTAGGGAAACCTACCAAACCTGTGCATTTTTTAACACTACAGACGTAGGGGAATCGAAGATAGGGTGACTTGTGGGGCTCTGACCAGGTTCTGTTACCCAGAATCCTTTGCAAACCTCAACATTTGGCTAAAAAACAAAATTTCCACTCATTTCGGTGACAAAAAGTTGTGGAATCAAAGAGGAGCCAGAAATTTCCTTCAACCCAGCGTTCCCCCAAGTCTCCCGATAAAAATGGTACCTCACTTGTGTGGGTAGGCCTAGCGCGCAAGAAAGGAAATGGCCCAAAACACAACGTGGACACATCACATTTTTTAATAGAAAACAGTGCCTACCTGTGGATTTTGGCCCCTACCTCAGCCAGCACCTGGGGAAACCTACCAAACCAGCGCATTTTTGAAAACTAGAAACCCAGGGGAATCCAAGATGGGGTGACATGTGGGGCTCTGACCAGGTTCGGTTACCCAGAATCCTTTGCAAACATCAACATTTGGCTAAAAAAAACACTTTTTCCTCTCATTTCGGTGACAGAAAGTTCTGGAATCTGAGAGGAGCCACAAATTTCCTTCCACCCAGCGTTACCCCAAGTCTCCAGATAAAAATGATACCTCACTTGTGTGGGTAGGCCTAGCGCGCACGAAAGGAAATGGCCCAAAACACAACGTGGACACATCACATTTTTTAACAGAAAACAGTGCCTACCTGTGGATTTTGGCCCCTAGCTCAGCCAGCACCTGGGGAAACCTACCAAACCAGCGCATTTTTGAAAACTAGAAACCCAGGGGAATCCAAGATGGGGTGACATGTGGGGCTCTGACCAGGTTCGGTTACCCAGAATCCTTTGCAAACATCAAAATTTGACTAAAAAAAAACACTTTTTCCTCTCATTTCGGTGACAGAAAGTTCTGGAATCTGAGAGGAGCCACAAATTTCCTTCCACCCAGCTTTCCCCCAAGTCTCCTGATAAAAATGATACCTCACTTGTGTGGGTAGGCCTAGCGCCCGCGACAGGAAATGCTCCAAAACGCAACGTGGACACATCACATTTTTTTAAAGAAAACAGAGGTGTTTTTTGCAAAGTGCCTACCTGTAGATTTTGGCCTCTAGCTCAGCCGGCACCTAGGAAAACCTACCAAACCAGCGCATTTTTGAAAACTAGAAACCCAGGGGAATCCAAGATGGGGAGACATGTGGGGCTCTGATCAGGTTCTGTTACCCAGAATCCTTTGCAAACATCAAAATTTGGCCAAAAAAAACACTTTTTTACTATCATTTCGGTGACAGAAAGTTCTGGAATCTGAGAGGAGCCACAAATTTCCTTCCACCCAGCTTTTCCCCAAGTCTCCTGATAAAAATTATACCTCACCTGTGTGGGTAGACCTAGCGCCCGCGACAGAAGATGCTGCAAAACGCAACGTGGACACATCACATTTTTTTAAAGAAAACAGAGGTGTTTTTTGCAAAGTGCCTACCTGTAGATTTTGGCCTCTAGCTCAGCCGGCACCTAGGGAAACCTACCAAACCTGTGCATTTTTAACACTAGAGACCTAGGGGAATCCAAGATGGGGTGACTTGTGGGGCTCTGACCAGGTTCTGTTACCCAGAATCCTTTGCAAAACTCAAAATTTGGCTAAAAAAACACATTTTCCTCACATTTTGGTGACAGAAAGTTCTGGAATCAGAGAGGAGCCTCAAATTTCCTTCCACCCAGCGTTACCCCAAGTCTCCAGATAAAAATGATACCTCACTTGTGTGGGTAGGCCTAGCGCCCGCAACAGAAAATGCCCCAAAACGCAACGTGGACACATCACATTTTTTGGAAGAAAACAGAGGTGTTTTTTACAAAGTGCCTACCTGTAGATTTTGGCCTCTAGCTCAGCAGGCACCTGGGGAAACCTACCAAACCTGTGCATTTCTGAAAACTAGAGACCTAGGGGAATCCAAGATGGGGTGACTTGTGGGGCTCCGACCAGGTTCTGTTACCCAGAATCCTTAGCAAACCTCATAATTTGGCTAAAAAACACATTTTCCCCACATTTTGGTGACAGAAAGTTCTGGACTCAGAGAGGAGCCACAAATGTCCTTCCACCCAGCGTTCCCTCAAGTCTCCAGATAAAAATGATACCTCACTTGTGTGGGTAGGCATAGCGCCCGCTACAGGAAATGCCCCAAAACGCAACGTGGACACATCACATTTTTTGAGAGAAAACAGAGGTGTTTTTTGCAAAGTGCCTACCTGTAGATTTTGGCCTCTATCTCAGCCGGCACCTGGGGAAACCTACCAAACCTGTGCATTTATGAAAACTAGAGACCTAGGTGAACCCAAGATGGGGTGGCTTGTGGGGCTCTGACCAAGTTCTGTTACCCAGAATCCTTTGCAAACCTCAAAATTTGGCTAAAAAAACTAATTTTCCTCACATTTTGGTGACAGAAAGTTCTGGAATCAGAGAGGAGTCACAAATTTCCTTCCACCCAGCGTTCCCCCAAGTCTCCTGATAAAAATGATACCTCACTTGTGTGGCTAGGCCTTGAGCCCGCGACAGGAAATGCCCCAAAACGCAACGTGGACACATCACATTGTTTGAAAGAAAACAGAGGTATTTTTTGCAAAGTGCCTACCTGTAGATTTTGGCCTCTAGCTCAGCCGGCACCTCTGGAAACCTACCAAACCTGTGCATTTTTTAGAACTAGAGACCTAGGGGAATCCAAGATGGGGTGACTTGTGGGGCTCTGATCAGGTTCTGTTACCCAGAATCCTTTGCAAACCTCAACATTTGGTTAAAAAAACAAATTTTCCACACATTTCGGTGACAGAAAGTTGTGGAATCTGAGAGGAGCCACAAATTTCCTTCAACCCAGCGTTCCCCCAAGTCTCCCGATAAAAATGGTACCTCACTTGTGTGGGTAGGCCTAGCGCCCACAAAAGGAAATGGCCCAAAACACAACGTGGACACATCACATTTTTTAATAGAAAACAGTGCCTTCCTGTGGATTTTGGCCTCTAGCTCAGCCAGCTCCTGGGGAAACCTAGCAAACCAGCGCATTTTTGAAAACTAGAAACCCAGGGGAATCCAAGATGGGGTGACATGTGGGGTTCTGACCAGGTTCTGTTACGCAGAATCCTTTGCAAACATCAAAATTTGGCGAAAAGAAACACTTTTTCCTCTCATTTCGGTGACAGAAAGTTCTGGAATCTGAGAGGAGCCACAAATTTCCTTCCACCCAGCTTTCCCCCAAGTCTCCTGATAAAAATGATAGCTCACTTGTGTGGGTAGGCCTAGCGCCCGCGACAGGAAATGCTCCAAAACGCAACGTGGACACATCACATTTTTTGAAAGAAAACAGAGGTGTTTTTTGCAAAGTGCCTACCTGTAGATTTTGGCCTCTAGCTAAGCCGGCACCTAGGGAAACCTACCAAACCTGTGCATTTTTTAACACTACAGACGTAGGGGAATCCAAGATAGGGTGACTTGTGGGGCTCTGACCAGGTTCTGTTACCCAGAATCCTTTGCAAACCTCAACATTTGGCTAAAAAACAAAATTTCCACTCATTTCGGTGACAAAAAGTTGTGGAATCAAAGAGGAGCCAGAAATTTCCTTCAACCCAGCGTTCCCCCAAGTCTCCCGATAAAAATGGTACCTCACTTGTGTGGGTAGGCCTAGCGCGCACGAAAGGAAATGGCCCAAAACACAACGTGGACACATCACATTTTTTAATAGAAAACAGTGCCTACCTGTGGATTTTGGCCACTACCTCAGCCAGCACCTGGGGAAACCTACCAAACCAGCGCATTTTTGAAAACTAGAAACCCAGGGGAATCCAAGATGGGGTGACATGTGGGGCTCTGACCAGGTTCGGTTACCCAGAATCCTTTGCAAACATCAACATTTGGCTAAAAAAAACACTTTTTCCTCTCATTTCGGTGACAGAAAGTTCTGGAATCTGAGAGGAGCCACAAATTTCCTTCCACCCAGCTTTCCCCCAAGTCTCCTGATAAAAATGATACCTCACTTGTGTGGGTAGGCCTAGCGCCCGCGACAGGAAATGCTCCAAAACGCAACGTGGACACATCACATTTTTTTAAAGAAAACAGAGGTGTTTTTTGCAAAGTGCCTACCTGTAGATTTTGTCCTCTAGCTCAGCCGGCACCTAGGAAAACCTACCAAACCAGCGCATTTTTGAAAACTAGAAACCCAGGGGAATCCAAGATGGGGAGACATGTGGGGCTCTGATCAGGTTCTGTTACCCAGAATCCTTTGCAAACATCAAAATTTGGCCAAAAAAACACTTTTTCCTCTCATTTCGGTGACAGAAAGTTCTGGAATCTGAGAGGAGCCACAAATTTCCTTCCACCCAGCGTTACCCCAAGTCTCCAGATAAAAATGATACCTCACTTGTGTGGGTAGGCCTAGCGCGCACGAAAGGAAATGGCCCAAAACACAACGTGGACACATCACATTTTTTAACAGAAAACAGTGCCTACCTGTGGATTTTGGCCCCTAGCTCAGCCAGCACCTGGGGAAACCTACCAAACCAGCGCATTTTTGAAAACTAGAAACCCAGGGGAATCCAAGATGGGGTGACATGTGGGGCTCTGACCAGGTTCGGTTACCCAGAATCCTTTGCAAACATCAAAATTTGACTAAAAAAAACACTTTTTCCTCTCATTTCGGTGACAGAAAGTTCTGGAATCTGAGAGGAGCCACAAATTTCCTTCCACCCAGCTTTCCCCCAAGTCTCCTGATAAAAATGATACCTCACTTGTGTGGGTAGGCCTAGCGCCCGCGACAGGAAATGCTCCAAAACGCAACGTGGACACATCACATTTTTTTAAAGAAAACAGAGGTGTTTTTTGCAAAGTGCCTACCTGTAGATTTTGGCCTCTAGCTCAGCCGGCACCTAGGAAAACCTACCAAACCAGCGCATTTTTGAAAACTAGAAACCCAGGGGAATCCAAGATGGGGAGACATGTGGGGCTCTGATCAGGTTCTGTTACCCAGAATCCTTTGCAAACATCAAAATTTGGCCAAAAAAAACACTTTTTTACTATCATTTCGGTGACTGAAAGTTCTGGAATCTGAGAGGAGCCACAAATTTCCTTCCACCCAGCTTTTCCCCAAGTCTCCTGATAAAAATTATACCTCACCTGTGTGGGTAGACCTAGCGCCCGCGACAGAAGATGCTGCAAAACGCAACGTGGACACATCACATTTTTTTAAAGAAAACAGAGGTGTTTTTTGCAAAGTGCCTACCTGTAGATTTTGGCCTCTAGCTCAGCCGGCACCTAGGAAAACCTACCAAACCAGCGCATTTTTGAAAACTAGAAACCCAGGGGAATCCAAGATGGGGAGACATGTGGGGCTCTGATCAGGTTCTGTTACCCAGAATCCTTTGCAAACATCAAAATTTGGCCAAAAAAACACTTTTTTACTATCATTTCGGTGACAGAAAGTTCTGGAATCTGAGAGGAGCCACAAATTTCCTTCCACCCAGCTTTTCCCCAAGTCTCCTGATAAAAATTATACCTCACCTGTGTGGGTAGGCCTAGCGCCCGCGACAGGAGATGCTGCAATACGCAACGTGGACACATCACATTTTTTTAAAGAAAACAGAGGTGTTTTTTGCAAAGTGCCTACCTGTAGATTTTGGCCTCTAGCTCAGCCGGCACCTGGGGAAACCTACCAAACCTGTGCATTTTTAACACTAGAGACCTAGGGGAATCCAAGATGGGGTGACTTGTGGGGCTCTGACCAGGTTCTGTTACCCAGAATCCTTTGCAAAACTCAAAATTTGGCTAAAAAAACACATTTTCCTCACATTTTGGTGACAGAAAGTTCTGGAATCAGAGAGGAGCCACAAATTTCCTTCCACCCAGCGTTACCCCAAGTCTCCAGATAAAAATTATACCTCACTTGTGTGGGTAGGCCTAGCGCCCGCAACAAAAAATGCCCCAAAACGCAACGTGGACACATCACATTTTTTGGAAGAAAACAGAGGTGTTTTTTACAAAGTGCCTACCTGCAGATTTTGGCCTCTAGCTCAGCAGGCACCTGGGGAAACCTACCAAACCTGTGCATTTCTGAAAACTAGAGACCTAGGGGAATCCAAGATGGGGTGACTTGTGGGGCTCCGACCAGGTTCTGTTACCCAGAATCCTTTGCAAACCTCATAATTTGGCTAAAAAACACATTTTCCCCACATTTTGGTGACAGAAAGTTCTGGACTCAGAGAGGAGCCACAAATTTCCTTCCACCCAGCGTTCCCTCAAGTCTCCAGATAAAAATGATACATCACTTGTGTGGGTAGGCATAGCGCCCGCTACAGGAAATGCCCCAAAACGCAACGTGGACACATCACATTTTTTGAAAGAAAACAGAGGTGTTTTTTGCAAAGTGCCTACCTGTAGATTTTGGCCTCTATCTCAGCCGGCACCTGGGGAAACCTACCAAAACTGTGCATTTATGAAAACTAGAGACCTAGGTGAACCCAAGATGGGGTGGCTTGTGGGGCTCTGACCAAGTTCTGTTACCCGGAATCCTTTGCAAACCTCAAAATTTGGCTAAAAAAACTAATTTTCCTCACATTTTGGTGACAGAAAGTTCTGGACTCAGAGAGGAGCCACAAATTTCCTTCCACCCAGCGTTCCCTCAAGTCTCCAGATAAAAATGATACCTCACTTGTGTGGCTAGGCCTTGAGCTCGCGACAGAAAATGCCCCAAAACGCAACGTGGACACATCACATTGTTTGAAAGAAAACAGAGGTATTTTTTGCAAAGTGCCTACCTGTAGATTTTGGCCTCTAGCTCAGCCGGCACCTCTGGAAACCTACCAAACCTGTGCATTTTTTAGAACTAGAGACCTAGGGGAATCCAAGATGGGGTGACTTGTGGGGCTCTGATCAGGTTCTGTTACCCAGAATCCTTTGCAAACCTCAACATTTGGTTAAAAAAACAAATTTTCCACACATTTCGGTGACAGAAAGTTGTGGAATCTGAGAGGAGCCACAAATTTCCTTCAACCCAGCGTTCCCCCAAGTCTCCCGATAAAAATGGTACCTCACTTGTGTGGGTAGGCCTAGCGCCCACAAAAGGAAATGGCCCAAAACACAACGTGGACACATCACATTTTTTAATAGAAAACAGTGCCTTCCTGTGGATTTTGGCCTCTAGCTCAGCCAGCTCCTGGGGAAACCTAGCAAACCAGCGCATTTTTTAAAACTAGAAACCCAGGGGAATCCAAGATGGGGTGACATGTGGGGTTCTGACCAGGTTCTGTTACCCAGAATCCTTTGCAAACATCAAAATTTGGCTAAAAAAACTAATTTTCCTCACATTTTGGTGACAGAAAGTTCTGGAATCAGAGAGGAGTCACAAATTTCCTTCCACCCAGCGTTCCCCCAAGTCTCCTGATAAAAATGATACCTCACTTGTGTGGCTAGGCCTTGAGCCCGCGACAGGAAATGCCCCAAAACGCAACGTGGACACATCACATTGTTTGAAAGAAAACAGAGGTATTTTTTGCAAAGTGCCTACCTGTAGATTTTGGCCTCTAGCTCAGCCGGCACCTCTGGAAACCTACCAAACCTGTGCATTTTTTAGAACTAGAGACCTAGGGGAATCCAAGATGGGGTGACTTGTGGGGCTCTGATCAGGTTCTGTTACCCAGAATCCTTTGCAAACCTCAACATTTGGCTAAAAAAACAAATTTTCCACACATTTCGGTGACAGAAAGTTGTGGAATCTGAGAGGAGCCACAAATTTACTTCAACCCAGCGTTCCCCCAAGTCTCCCGATAAAAATGGTACCTCACTTGTGTGGGTAGGCCTAGCGCCCACAAAAGGAAATGGCCCAAAACACAACGTGGACACATCACATTTTTTAATAGAAAACAGTGCCTTCCTGTGGATTTTGGCCTCTAGCTCAGCCAGCTCCTGGGGAAACCTAGCAAACCAGCGCATTTTTGAAAACTAGAAACCCAGGGGAATCCAAGATGGGGTGACATGTGGGGTTCTGACCAGGTTCTGTTACCCAGAATCCTTTGCAAACATCAAAATTTGGCTAAAAGAAACACTTTTTCCTCTCATTTCGGTGACAGAAAGTTCTGGAATCTGAGAGGAGCCACAAATTTCCTTCCACCCAGCTTTCCCCCAAGTCTCCTGATAAAAATGATACCTCACTTGTGTGGGTAGGCCTAGCGCCCGCGACATGAAATGCTCCAAAACGCAACGTGGACACATCACATTTTTTGAAAGAAAACAGAGGTGTTTTTTGCAAAGTGCCTACCTGTAGATTTTGGCCTCTAGCTCAGCCGGCACCTAGGGAAACCTACCAAACCTGTGCATTTTTTAACACTACAGACGTAGGGGAATCCAAGATGGGGTGACTTGTGGGGCTCTGACCAGGTTCTGTTACCCAGAATCCTTTGCAAAACTCAAAATTTGGCTAAAAAAACAGATTTTCCTCACATTTTGGTGACAGAAAGTTCTGGAATCTGAGAGGAGCCACAAATTCCCTTCTACCCAGCGTTCCTCCAAGTCTCCAGATAAAAATGATACCTCACTTGTGTGGGTAGGCCTAGCGCCCGCGACAGGAAATGCCCCAAAACGCAACGTGGACACATCACATTTTTTGGAAGAAAACAGAGGTGTTTACTGCAAAGTGCCTACCTGTAGATTTTGGCCTCTAGCTCAGCCGGAAACTGTGGAAACCTACCAAACCTGTGCATTTTTGAAAACTAGAGACCTAGGGGAATCCAAGATAGGGTGACTTGTGGGGCTCTGACCAGGTTCTGTTACCCAGAATCCTTTGCAAACCTCAACATTTGGCTAAAAAACAAAATTTCCACTCATTTCGGTGACAAAAAGTTGTGGAATCAGAGAGGAGCCACAAATTTCCTTCAACCCAGCGTTCCCCCAAGTCTCCCGATAAAAATGGTACCTCACTTGTGTGGGTAGGCCTAGCGCGCACGAAAGGAAATGTCCCAAAACACAACGTGGACACATCACATTTTTTAATAGAAAACAGTGCCTACCTGTGGATTTTGGCCCCTACCTCAGCCAGCACCTGGGGAAACCTACCAAACCAGCGCATTTTTGAAAACTAGAAACCCAGGGGAATCCAAGATGGGGTGACATGTGGGGCTCTGACAAGGTTCGGTTACCCAGAATCCTTTGCAAATATCAACTTTTGGCTAAAAAAAACACTTTTTCCTCTCATTTCGTTGACAGAAAGTTCTGGAATCTGAGAGGAGCCACAAATTTCCTTCCACCCAGCTTTCCCCCAAGTCTCCTGATAAAAATGATACCTCACTTGTGTGGGTAGGCCTAGCACCCGCGACAGGAAATGCTCCAAAACGCAACGTGGACACATCACATTCTTTTAAAGAAAACAGAGGTGTTTTTTGCAAAGTGCCTACCTGTAGATTTTGGCCTCTAGCTCAGCCGGCACCTAGGAAAACCTACCAAACCAGCACATTTTTGAAAACTAGAAACCCAGGGGAATCCAAGATGGGGAGACATGTGGGGCTCTGATCAGGTTCTGTTACCCAGAATCCTTTGCAAACATCAAAATTTGGCCAAAAAAAACACTTTTTTACTATCATTTCGGTGACAGAAAGTTCTGGAATCTGAGAGGAGCCACAAATTTCCTTCCACCCAGCTTTTCCCCAAGTCTCCTGATAAAAATTATACCTCACCTGTGTGGGTAGGCCTAGCGCCCACGACAGGAGATGCTGCAAAACGCAACGTGGACACATCACATTTTTTTAAAGAAAACAGAGGTGTTTTTTGCAAAGTGCCTACCTGTAGATTTTGGCCTCTAGCTCAGCCGGCACCTAGGGAAACCTACCAAACCTGTGCATTTATGAAAACTAGAGACCTAGGTGAACCCAAGATGGGGTGGCTTGTGGGGCTCTGACCAAGTTCTGTTACCCAGAATCCTTTGCAAACCTCATAATTTGGCTAAAAAACACATTTTCCCCACATTTTGGTGACAGAAAGTTCTGGACTCAGAGAGGAGCCACAAATTTCCTTCCACCCAGCGTTCCCTCAAGTCTCCAGATAAAAATGATACCTCACTTGTGTGGGTAGGCATATCGCCCGCTACAGGAAATGCCCCAAAACGCAACGTGGACACATCACATTTTTTGAAAGAAAACAGAGGTGTTTTTTGCAAAGTTCCTACCTGTAGATTTTGGCCTCTATCTCAGCCGGCACCTGGGGAAACCTACCAAACCTGTGCATTTATGAAAACTAGAGACCAAGGTGAACCCAAGATGGGGTGGCTTGTGGGGCTCTGACCAAGTTCTGTTACCCAGAATCCTTTGCAAACCTCAAAATTTGGCTAAAAAAACAAATTTTCCTCACATTTTGGTGACAGAAAGTTCTGGAATCAGAGAGGAGTCACAAATTTCCTTCCACCCAGCGTTCCCCCAAGTCTCCTGATAAAAATGATACCTCACTTGTGTGGCTAGGCCTTGAGCCCGCGACAGGAAATGCCCCAAAACGCAACGTGGACACGTCACATTGTTTGAAAGAAAACAGAGGTATTTTTTGCAAAGTGCCTACCTGTACATTTTGGCCTCTAGCTCAGCCGGCACCTCTGGAAACCTACCAAACCTGTGCCTTTTTTAGAACTAGAGACCCAGGGGAATCCAAGATGGGGTGACTTGTGGGGCTCTGATCAGGTTCTGTTACCCAGAATCCTTTGCAAACCTCAACATTTGGCTAAAAAAACAAATTTTCCACACATTTCGGTGACAGAAAGTTGTGGAATCTGAGAGGAGCCACAAATTTCCTTCAACCCAGCGTTCCCCCAAGTCTCCCGATAAAAATGGCACCTCACTTGTGTGGGTAGGCCTAGCGCCCACGAAAGGAAATGGCCCAAAACACAACGTGGACACATCACATTTTTTAATAGTAAACAGTGCCTTCCTGTGGATTTTGGCCTCTAGCTCAGCCAGCACCTGGGGAAACCTAGCAAACCAGCGCATTTTTGAAAACTAGAAACCCAGGGGAATCCAAGATGGGGTGACATGTGGGGCTCTGACCAGGTTCTGTTACCCAGAATCCTTTGCAAACATCAAAATTTGGCCAAAAGAAACACTTTTTCCTCTCATTTCGGTGACAGAAAGTTCTGGAATCTGAGAGGAGCCACACATTTCCTTCCACCCAGCGTTCCCCCAAGTCTCCTGATAAAAATGATACCTCACTTGTGTGGGTAGGCCTAGCGCCCGCGACAGGAAATGCCCCAAAACACAACGTGGACTCATCACATTTTTTGAATGAAAACACAGGTGTTTTTTGCAAAGTGCCTACCTGTAGATTTTGGCCTCTAGCTCAGCCGGCACCTGGGGAAACCTACCTAACCTGTGCATTTTTGAAAACTAGAGACCTAGGGGAATCCAAGATGGGGTGACTTGTGGGGCTCTGACCAGGTTCTGTTACCCAGAATCCTTTGCAAACCTCAACATTTGGCTAAAAATCAAATTTTCCACTCATTTCGGTGACAGAAAGGTCTGGAATCAGAGAGGAGCCACAAATTTCCTTCCACCCAGCGTTCCCTCAAGTCTCCAGATAAAAATGATACCTCACTAGTGTGGGTAGGCCTAGCGCCCGCTACAGGAAATGCCCCAAAACGCAACGTGGACACATCACATTTTTTTAATGAAAACACAGGTGTTTTTTGTAAAGTGCCTACCTGTAGATTTTGGCCTCTAGCTCAGCCGGCACCTGGGGAAACCTACCAAACCTGTGCATTTTTTAAAACTAGAGACCTAGGGGAATCTAAGATGGGGTGACTTGAGGGGCTCTGACCAGGTTCTGTTACCCAGAATCCTTTGCAAACCTCATAATTTGGCTAAAAAACACATTTTCCTCACATTTTGGTGACAGAAAGTTCTGGAATCAGAGAGGAGCCACAAATTTCCTTCCACCCAGCGTTCCCTCAAGTCTCCAGATAAAAATGATACCTCACTTGTGTGGCTAGGCCTAGCGCCCGCTACAGGAAATGCCCCAAAACGCAACCTGGACACATCACATTTTTTTTAAAGAAAACAGAGGTGTTTTTTGCAAAGTGCCTACCTGTAGATTTTGGCCTCTAGCTCAGCCGGCACCTGGGGAAACCTACCAAACCTCTGCATTTTTTAAAACTAGAGACCTAGGTGAATCCAAGATGGGGCGGCATGTGGGGCTCTGACCAAGTTCTGTTACCCAGAATTCTTTGCAAACCTCAACATTTGGCTAAAAAACAAAATTTCCACTCATTTCGGTGACAAAAAGTTGTGGAATCAGAGAGGAGCCACAAATTTCCTTCAACCCAGCGTTCCCCCAAGTCTCCCGATAAAAATGGTACCTCACTTGTGTGGGTAGGCCTAGCGCGCACGAAAGGAAATGGCCCAAAACACAACGTGGACACATCACATTTTTTAATAGAAAACAGTGCCTACCTGTGGATTTTGGCCCCTACCTCAGCCAGCACCTAGGGAAACCTACCAAACCAGCGCATTTTTGAAAACTAGAAACCCAGGGGAATCCAAGATGGGGTGACATGTGGGGCTCTGACAAGGTTCGGTTACCCAGAATCCTTTGCAAATATCAACTTTTGGCTAAAAAAAACACTTTTTCCTCTCATTTCGTTGACAGAAAGTTCTGGAATCTGAGAGGAGCCACAAATTTCCTTCCACCCAGCTTTCCCCCAAGTCTCCTGATAAAAATGATACCTCACTTGTGTGGGTAGGCCTAGCACCCGCGACAGGAAATGCTCCAAAACGCAACGTGGACACATCACATTCTTTTAAAGAAAACAGAGGTGTTTTTTGCAAAGTGCCTACCTGTAGATTTTGGCCTCTAGCTCAGCCGGCACCTAGGAAAACCTACCAAACCAGCACATTTTTGAAAACTAGAAACCCAGGGGAATCCAAGATGGGGAGACATGTGGGGCTCTGATCAGGTTCTGTTACCCAGAATCCTTTGCAAACATCAAAATTTGGCCAAAAAAAACACTTTTTTACTATCATTTCGGTGACAGAAAGTTCTGGAATCTGAGAGGAGCCACAAATTTCCTTCCACCCAGCTTTTCCCCAAGTCTCCTGATAAAAATTATACCTCACCTGTGTGGGTAGGCCTAGCGCCCACGACAGGAGATGCTGCAAAACGCAACGTGGACACATCACATTTTTTTAAAGAAAACAGAGGTGTTTTTTGCAAAGTGCCTACCTGTAGATTTTGGCCTCTAGCTCAGCCGGCACCTAGGGAAACCTACCAAACCTGTGCATTTATGAAAACTAGAGACCTAGGTGAACCCAAGATGGGGTGGCTTGTGGGGCTCTGACCAAGTTCTGTTACCCAGAATCCTTTGCAAACCTCATAATTTGGCTAAAAAACACATTTTCCCCACATTTTGGTGACAGAAAGTTCTGGACTCAGAGAGGAGCCACAAATTTCCTTCCACCCAGCGTTCCCTCAAGTCTCCAGATAAAAATGATACCTCACTTGTGTGGGTAGGCATATCGCCCGCTACAGGAAATGCCCCAAAACGCAACGTGGACACATCACATTTTTTGAAAGAAAACAGAGGTGTTTTTTGCAAAGTTCCTACCTGTAGATTTTGGCCTCTATCTCAGCCGGCACCTGGGGAAACCTACCAAACCTGTGCATTTATGAAAACTAGAGACCAAGGTGAACCCAAGATGGGGTGGCTTGTGGGGCTCTGACCAAGTTCTGTTACCCAGAATCCTTTGCAAACCTCAAAATTTGGCTAAAAAAACAAATTTTCCTCACATTTTGGTGACAGAAAGTTCTGGAATCAGAGAGGAGTCACAAATTTCCTTCCACCCAGCGTTCCCCCAAGTCTCCTGATAAAAATGATACCTCACTTGTGTGGCTAGGCCTTGAGCCCGCGACAGGAAATGCCCCAAAACGCAACGTGGACACGTCACATTGTTTGAAAGAAAACAGAGGTATTTTTTGCAAAGTGCCTACCTGTAGATTTTGGCCTCTAGCTCAGCCGGCACCTCTGGAAACCTACCAAACCTGTGCCTTTTTTAGAACTAGAGACCCAGGGGAATCCAAGATGGGGTGACTTGTGGGGCTCTGATCAGGTTCTGTTACCCAGAATCCTTTGCAAACCTCAACATTTGGCTAAAAAAACAAATTTTCCACACATTTCGGTGACAGAAAGTTGTGGAATCTGAGAGGAGCCACAAATTTCCTTCAACCCAGCGTTCCCCCAAGTCTCCCGATAAAAATGGCACCTCACTTGTGTGGGTAGGCCTAGCGCCCACGAAAGGAAATGGCCCAAAACACAACGTGGACACATCACATTTTTTAATAGTAAACAGTGCCTTCCTGTGGATTTTGGCCTCTAGCTCAGCCAGCACCTGGGGAAACCTAGCAAACCAGCGCATTTTTGAAAACTAGAAACCCAGGGGAATCCAAGATGGGGTGACATGTGGGGCTCTGACCAGGTTCTGTTACCCAGAATCCTTTGCAAACATCAAAATTTGGCCAAAAGAAACACTTTTTCCTCTCATTTCGGTGACAGAAAGTTCTGGAATCTGAGAGGAGCCACACATTTCCTTCCACCCAGCGTTCCCCCAAGTCTCCTGATAAAAATGATACCTCACTTGTGTGGGTAGGCCTAGCGCCCGCGACAGGAAATGCCCCAAAACACAACGTGGACTCATCACATTTTTTGAATGAAAACACAGGTGTTTTTTGCAAAGTGCCTACCTGTAGATTTTGGCCTCTAGCTCAGCCGGCACCTGGGGAAACCTACCTAACCTGTGCATTTTTGAAAACTAGAGACCTAGGGGAATCCAAGATGGGGTGACTTGTGGGGCTCTGACCAGGTTCTGTTACCCAGAATCCTTTGCAAACCTCAACATTTGGCTAAAAATCAAATTTTCCACTCATTTCGGTGACAGAAAGGTCTGGAATCAGAGAGGAGCCACAAATTTCCTTCCACCCAGCGTTCCCTCAAGTCTCCAGATAAAAATGATACCTTACTAGTGTGGGTAGGCCTAGCGCCCGCTACAGGAAATGCCCCAAAACGCAACGTGGACTCATCACATTTTTTTAAAGAAAACAGAGGTGTTTTTTGCAAAGTGCCTACCTGTAGATTTTGGCCTCTAGCTCAGCCGGCTCCTGGGGAAACCTACCAAACCTGTTCATTTTTGAAAACTAGAGACCTAGGGGAATCTAAGATGGGGTGACTTGAGGGGCTCTGACCAGGTTCTGTTACCCAGAATCCTTTGCAAACCTCATAATTTGGCTAAAAAACACATTTTTCTCACATTTTGGTGACAGAAAGTTCTGGAATCAGAGAGGAGCCACAAATTTCCTTCCACCCAGCGTTTCCCCAAGTCTCCTGATAAAAATGATACCTCACTTGTGTGGCTAGGCCTAGCGCCCGCTACAGGAAATGCCCCAAAACGCAACCTGGACACATCACATTTTTTTTAAAGAAAACAGAGGTGTTTTTTGCAAAGTGCCTACCTGTAGATTTTGGCCTCTAGCTCAGCCGGCACCTGGGGAAACCTACCAAACCTCTGCATTTTTTTAAACTAGAGACCTAGGTGAATCCAAGATGGGGCGGCATGTGGGGCTCTGACCAAGTTCTGTTACCCAGAATTCTTTGCAAACCTCAAAATTTGGCTAAAAAAACAAATTTTCCTCACATTTTGGTGACAGAAAGTTCTGGAATCAGAGAGGAGTCACACATTTCCTTCCACCCAGCGTTCCCCCAAGTCTCCTGATAAAAATGATACCTCACTTGTGTGGGTAGGCCAAGTGCCCGCGACAGGAAATGCCCCAAAACGCAACGTGGACACATCACATTTTTTGAAAGAAAACAGAGGTATTTTTTGCAAAGTGCCTACCTGTAGATTTTGGCCTCTAGCTCAGCCGGCACCTGGGGAAACCTACCAAACCTGTGCATTTTTTAACACTAGAGACCTAGGGGAGTCCAAGATGGGGTGGCTTGTGGGGCTCTGACCAGGTTCTGTTACCCAGAATCCTTTGGAAAACTCCAAATTTGGCTAAAAAAACAAACTTTCCTCACATTTTGGTGACAGAAAGTTCTGGAATCTGAGAAGAGCCACAAATTTCCTTCCACCCAGCGTTCCCCCAAGTCTCCTGATAAAAATGATACCTCACTTGTGTGGGTAGGCCTAGCGCCCGCGACAGGAAATGCCCCAAAACGCAACGTGGACACATCAAATTTTTTTAAAGAAAACAGAGGTGTTTTTTGCAAAGTGCCTACCTGTAGATTTTGGCCTCTAGCTCAGCCGGCACCTGGTAAACCTACCAAACCTGTGCATTTTTTTAAACTAGAGACCTAGGGGAATCTAAGATGGGGTGACTTGTGGGGCTCTGACCAGGTTCTGTTACCCAGAATCCTTTGCAAACCTCATAATTTGGCTAAAAAACACATTTTCCTCACATTTTGGTGACAGAAAGTTCTGGAATCAGAGAGGAGCCACAAATTTCCTTCCACCCAGCGTTCCCTCAAGTCTCCAGATAAAAATGATACCTCACTTGTGTGGCTAGGCCTAGCGCCCGCGACAGGAAATGCCCCAAAATGCAACGTGGACACATCACATTTTTTGAAAGAAAACAGAGGTATTTTTTGCAAAGTGCCTACCTGTAGATTTTGGCCTCTAGCTCAGCCGGCACCTGGGAAACCTACCAAACCAGTGCATTTTTTTAAACTAGAGACCTAGGGGAATCTAAGATGGGGTGACTTGTGGGGCTCTGACCAGGTTCTGTTACCCAGAATTCTTTGCAAACCTCAAAATTTGGCTAAAAAAACAAATTTTCCTCACATTTTGGTGACAGAAAGTTCTGGAATCAGAGAGGAGTCACACATTTCCTTCCACCCAGCGTTCCCCCAAGTCTCCTGATAAAAATGATACCTCACTTGTGTGGGTAGGCCTAGTGCCCGCGACAGGAAATGCCCCAAAACGCAACGTGGACACATCACATTTTTTGAAAGAAAACAGAGGTATTTTTTGCAAAGTGCCTACCTGTAGATTTTGGCCTCTAGCTCAGCCGGCACCTGGGGAAACCTACCAAACCTGTGCATTTTTTAACACTAGAGACCGAGGGGAGTCCAAGATGGGGTGGCTTGTGGGGCTCTGACCAGGTTCTGTTACCCAGAATCCTTTGGAAAACTCCAAATTTGGCTAAAAAAACAAACTTTCCTCACATTTTGGTGACAGAAAGTTCTGGAATCAGAGAGGAGTCACACATTTCCTTCCACCCAGCGTTCCCCCAAGTCTCCTGATAAAAATGATACCTCACTTGTGTGGGTAGGCCTAGCGCCCGCAACAGGAAATGCCCCAAAACGCAACGTGGACACATCAAATTTTTTTAAAGAAAACAGAGGTGTTTTTTGCAAAGTGCCTACCTGTAGATTTTGGCCTCTAGCTCAGCCGGCACCTGGGAAACCTACCAAACCTGTGCATTTTTTTAAACTAGAGACCTAGGGGAATCTAAGATGGGGTGACTTGTGGGGCTCTGACCAGGTTCTGTTACCCAGAATCCTTTGCAAACCTCATAATTTGGCTAAAAAACACATTTTCCTCACATTTTGGTGACAGAAAGTTCTGGAATCAGAGAGGAGCCACAAATTTCCTTCCACCCAGCGTTCCCTCAAGTCTCCAGATAAAAATGATACCTCACTTGTGTGGCTAGGCCTAGCGCCCGCTACAGGAAATGCCCCAAAACGCAACGTGGACACATCACATTTTTTTAAAGAAAACAGAGGTGTTTTTTGCAAAGTGCCTACCTGTAGATTTTGGCCTTTAGCTCAGCCGGCACCTGAGGAAACCTACCAAACCTGTGCATTTTTTAAAACTAGAGACCTAGGTGAATCCAAGATGGGGTGACTTGTGGGGCTCTGACCAGGTTCTGTTACCCAGAATCCTTTGCAAACCTCAACATTTGGCTAAAAAACAAATTTTCCACTCATTTCGGTGACAGAAAGGTCTGGAATCAGAGAGGAGCCACAAATTTCCTTCCACCCAGCGTTCCCTCAAGTCTCCAGATAAAAATGATACCTCACTTGTGTGGGTAGGCCTAGCGCCCGCTACAGGAAATGCCCCAAAACGCAACGTGGACTCATCACATTTTTTGAAAGAAAACACAGGTGTTTTTTGCAAAGTGCCTACCTGTAGATTTTGGCCTCTAGCTCAGCCGGCACCTGGGGAAACCTACCAAACCTGTGCATTTTTGAAAACTAGAGACCTAGGTGAACCCAAGATGGGGTGGTTTGTGGGGCTCTGACCAAGTTCTGTTACCCAGAATCCTTTGCAAACCTCAAAATTTGGCAAAAAAAACTAATTTTCCTCACATTTTGGTGACAGAACGTTCTGGAATCAGAGATGAGCCACAAATTTCCTTCCACCCAGCGTTCCCTCAAGTCTCCAGATAAAAATGATACCTCACTTGTGTGGCTAGGCCTAGCGCCCGCTACAGGAAATGCCCCAAAACGCAACGTGGACACATCACATTTTTTTAAAGAAAACAGAGGTGTTTTTTGCAAAGTGCCTACCTGTAGATTTTGGCCTCTAGCTCAGCCGGCACCTGGGGAAACCTACCAAACCTGTGCATTTTTGAACACTAGAGACCTAGGGGAGTCCAAGATGGGGTGGCTTGTGGGGCTCTGACCAGGTTCTGTTACCCAGAATCCTTTGGAAAACTCCAAATTTGGCTAAAAAAACAAACTTTCCTCACATTTTGGTGACAGAAAGTTCTGGAATCTGAGAAGAGCCACAAATGTCCTTCCACCCAGCGTTCCCCCAAGTCTCCTGATAAAAATGATACCTCACTTGTCTGGGTAGGCCTAGCGCCCGCGACAGGAAATGCCCCAAAACGCAACGTGGACACATCAAATTTTTTTAAAGAAAACAGAGGTGTTTTTTGCAAAGTGCCTACCTGTAGATTTTGGCCTCTAGCTCAGCCGGCACCTGGTAAACCTACCAAACCTGTGCATTTTTTTAAACTAGAGACCTAGGGGAATCTAAGATGGGGTGACTTGTGGGGCTCTGACCAGGTTCTGTTACCCAGAATCCTTTGCAAACCTCATAATTTGGCTAAAAAACACATTTTCCTCACATTTTGGTGACAGAAAGTTCTGGAATCAGAGAGGAGCCACAAATTTCCTTCCACCCAGCGTTCCCTCAAGACTCCAGATAAAAATGATACCTCACTTGTGTGGCTAGGCCTAGCGCCCGCGACAGGAAATGCCCCAAAATGCAACGTGGACACATCACATTTTTTGAAAGAAAACAGAGGTATTTTTTGCAAAGTGCCTACCTGTAGATTTTGGCCTCTAGCTCAGCCGGCACCTGGGAAACCTACCAAACCAGTGCATTTTTTTAAACTAGAGACCTAGGGGAATCTAAGATGGGGTGACTTGTGGGGCTCTGACCAGGTTCTGTTACCCAGAATTCTTTGCAAACCTCAAAATTTGGCTAAAAAAACAAATTTTCCTCACATTTTGGTGACAGAAAGTTCTGGAATCAGAGAGGAGTCACACATTTCCTTCCACCCAGCGTTCCCCCAAGTCTCCTGATAAAAATGATACCTCACTTGTGTGGGTAGGCCTAGTGCCCGCGACAGGAAATGCCCCAAAACGCAACGTGGACACATCACATTTTTTGAAAGAAAACAGAGGTATTTTTTGCAAAGTGCCTACCTGTAGATTTTGGCCTCTAGCTCAGCCGGCACCTGGGGAAACCTACCAAACCTGTGCATTTTTTAACACTAGAGACCGAGGGGAGTCCAAGATGGGGTGGCTTGTGGGGCTCTGACCAGGTTCTGTTACCCAGAATCCTTTGGAAAACTCCAAATTTGGCTAAAAAAACAAACTTTCCTCACATTTTGGTGACAGAAAGTTCTGGAATCTGAGAAGAGCCACAAATTTCCTTCCACCCAGCGTTCCCCCAAGTCTCCTGATAAAAATGATACCTCACTTGTGTGGGTAGGCCTAGCGCCCGCAACAGGAAATGCCCCAAAACGCAACGTGGACACATCAAATTTTTTTAAAGAAAACAGAGGTGTTTTTTGCAAAGTGCCTACCTGTAGATTTTGGCCTCTAGCTCAGCCGGCACCTGGGAAACCTACCAAACCTGTGCATTTTTTTAAACTAGAGACCTAGGGGAATCTAAGATGGGGTGACTTGTGGGGCTCTGACCAGGTTCTGTTACCCAGAATCCTTTGCAAACCTCATAATTTGGCTAAAAAACACATTTTCCTCACATTTTGGTGACAGAAAGTTCTGGAATCAGAGAGGAGCCACAAATTTCCTTCCACCCAGCGTTCCCTCAAGTCTCCAGATAAAAATGATACCTCACTTGTGTGGCTAGGCCTAGCGCCCGCTACAGGAAATGCCCCAAAACGCAACGTGGACACATCACATTTTTTTAAAGAAAACAGAGGTGTTTTTTGCAAAGTGCCTACCTGTAGATTTTGGCCTTTAGCTCAGCCGGCACCTGAGGAAACCTACCAAACCTGTGCATTTTTTAAAACTAGAGACCTAGGTGAATCCAAGATGGGGTGACTTGTGGGGCTCTGACCAGGTTCTGTTACCCAGAATCCTTTGCAAACCTCAACATTTGGCTAAAAAACAAATTTTCCACTCATTTCAGTGACAGAAAGGTCTGGAATCAGAGAGGAGCCACAAATTTCCTTCCACCCAGCGTTCCCTCAAGTCTCCAGATAAAAATGATACCTCACTTGTGTGGGTAGGCCTAGCGCCCGCTACAGGAAATGCCCCAAAACGCAACGTGGACTCATCACATTTTTTGAAAGAAAACACAGGTGTTTTTTGCAAAGTGCCTACCTGTAGATTTTGGCCTCTAGCTCAGCCGGCACCTGGGGAAACCTACCAAACCTGTGCATTTTTGAAAACTAGAGACCTAGGTGAACCCAAGATGGGGTGGTTTGTGGGGCTCTCACCAAGTTCTGTTACCCAGAATCCTTTGCAAACCTCAAAATTTGGCAAAAAAAACTAATTTTCCTCACATTTTGGTGACAGAACGTTCTGGAATCAGAGATGAGCCACAAATTTCCTTCCACCCAGCGTTCCCTCAAGTCTCCAGATAAAAATGATACCTCACTTGTATGGCTAGGCCTAGCGCCCGCTACAGGAAATGCCCCAAAACGCAACGTGGACACATCACATTTTTTTAAAGAAAACAGAGGTGTTTTTTGCAAAGTGCCTACCTGTAGATTTTGGCCTTTAGCTCAGCCGGCACCTGAGGAAACCTACCAAACCTGTGCATTTTTTAAAACTAGAGACCTAGGTGAATCCAAGATGGGGTGACTTGTGGGGCTCTGACCAGGTTCTGTTACCCAGAATCCTTTGCAAACCTCAACATTTGGCTAAAAAACAAATTTTCCACTCATTTCGGTGACAGAAAGGTCTGGAATCAGAGAGGAGCCACAAATTTCCTTCCACCCAGCGTTCCCTCAAGTCTCCAGATAAAAATGATACCTCACTTGTGTGGGTAGGCCTAGCGCCCGCTACAGGAAATGCCCCAAAACGCAACGTGGACACATCACATTTTTTTAAAGAAAACAGAGGTGTTTTTTGCAAAGTGCCTACCTGTAGATTTTGGCCTCTAGCTCAGCCGGCACCTGGGGAAACCTACCAAACCTGTGCATTTTTGAAAACTAGAGACCTAGGTGAACCCAAGATGGGGTGGTTTGTGGGGCTCTGACCAAGTTCTGTTACCCAGAATCCTTTGCAAACCTCAAAATTTGGCAAAAAAAACTAATTTTCCTCACATTTTGGTGACAGAACGTTCTGGAATCAGAGATGAGTCACAAATTTCCTTCCACCCAGCGTTCCCCCAAGTCTCCTGATAAAAATGATACCTCACTTGTGTGGGTAGGCCTAGCGTCCGCCACAGGAAATGCCCCAAAACGCAACGTGGACACATCACATTTTTTGAAAGAAAACAGAGGTGTTTTTTGCAAAGTGCCTACCTGTTGATTTTGGCCTCTAGCTCAGCCGGCACCTGGGGAAACCTACCAAACCTGTGCATTTTTTTAAACTAGAGACCTAGGGGAATCTAAGATGGGGTGACTTGTGGGGCTCTGACCAGGTTCTGTTACCCAGAATCCTTTGCAAACCTCATAATTTGGCCAAAAAAACACATTTTCCTCACATTTTGGTGACAGAAAGTTCTGGAATCAGAGGGGAGCCACAAATTTCCTTCCACCCAGCGTTCCCTCAAGTCTCCAGATAAAAATGATACCTCACTTGTGTGGCTAGGCCTAGCGCCCGCTACAGGAAATGCCCCAAAACGCAACGTGGACACATCACATTTTTTGAAAGAAAACAGAGGTGTTTTTTGCAAAGTGCCTACCTGTAGATTTTGGCCTCTAGCTCAGCCGGCACCTGGGGAAACCTACCAAACCTGTGCATTTTTGAAAACTAGAGACCTAGGTGAATCCAAGATGGGGTGGCTTGTGGGGCTCTGACCAAGTTCTGTTACCCAGAATTATTTGCAAACCTCAAAATTTGGCTAAAAAAACAAATTTTCCTCACATTTTGGTGACAGAAAGTTCTGGAATCAGAGAGGAGTCACACATTTCCTTCCACCCAGCGTTCCCCCAAGTCTCTTGATAAAAATGATACCTCACTTGTGTGGGTAGGCCTAGCGCCCGCGACAGGAAATGCCCCAAAACGCAACGTGGACACATCACATTTTTTGAAAGAAAACAGAGGTATTTTTTGCAAAGTGCCTACCTGTAGATTTGGGCCTCTAGCTCAGCCGGCACCTGGGGAAACCTACCAAACCTGTGCATTTTTGAAAACTAGAGACCTAGGGGAATCCAAGATGGGGTGACTTGTGGGGCTCTGACCAGGTTCTGTTACCCAGAATCCTTTGCAAACCTCAACATTTGGCTAAAAAAATAAATTTTCCACTCATTTCGGTGACAGAAAGTTGTGGAACCTGAGAGGAGCCACAAATTTCCTTCAACCCAGCGTTCCCCCAAGTCTCCCGATAAAAATGGTACCTCACTTGTGTGGGTAGGCCTAGCGCCCATGAAAGGAAATGGCCCAAAACACAACGTGGACACATTACATTTTTTCATAGAAAACAGTGCCTACCTGTTGATTTTGGCCTCTATCTCAGCCAGCACCTGGGGAAACCTACCAAACCTGTGCATTTTTTAAAACTAGAGACCTAGGGGAATCCAAGATGGGGTGACTTGTGGGGCTCTGACCAGGTTCTGTTACCCAGAATCCTTTGCAAACATCAAAATTTGGCCAAAAAAAACACTTTTTCCTCTCATTTCGGTGACAGAAAGTTCTGGAATCCGAGAGGAGCCACACATTTCCTTCCACCCAGCTTTCCCCCAAGTCTGCTGATAAAAATGATACCTCACTTGTGAGGGTAGGCCTAGCGCCCCCGACAGGAAATGCTCCAAAACGCAACGTGGACACATCACATTTTTTAAAAGAAAACAGAGGTGTTTTTTGCAAAGTGCCTTCCTGTAGATTTTGGCCTCTAGCTCAGCCGGCACCTAGGGAAACCTAGCAAACCTGTGCATTTTTTAACACTAGAGACCTAGGGGAGTCCAAGATGGGGTGACTTGTGGGGCTCTGACCAGGTTCTGTTACCCAGAATCCTTTGGAAAACTCCAAATTTGGCTAAAAAAACAAACTTTCCTCACATTTTGGTGACAGAAAGTTCTGGAATCTGAGAAGAGCCACAAATTTCCTTCCACCCAGCGTTCCCAAAAGTCTCACGATAAAAATGATACCTCACTTGTGTGGGTAGGCCTAGCGCCCGCGGCAGGAAATGCCCCAAAACGCAACGTGGACACATCACATTTTTTGGAAGAAAACAGAGGTGTTTTTTGCAAAGTGCCTACCTGTAGATTTTGGCCTCTAGCTCAGCCGGCACCTGGTGAAACCTACCAAACCTGTGTATTTTTGAAAACTAGAGACCTAGGTGAATCCAAGATGGGGTGGCTTGTGGGGCTCTGACCAAGTTCTGTTACCCAGAATCCTTTGCAAACCACAAAATTTGGCTAAAAAAACAAATTTTCCTCACATTTTGGTGACAGAAAGTTCTGGAATCAGAGAGGAGTCACAAATTTCCTTCCACCCAGCGTTCCCCCAAGTCTCCTGATAAAAATGATACCTCACTTGTGTGGGTAGGCCTAGCGCCCGCGACAGGAAATGCCCCAAAACGCAACGTGGACTCATCACATTTTTTTAAAGAAAACAGAGGTGTTTTTTGCAAAATGCCTACCTGTAGATTTTGGCCTCTAGCTCAGCTGGCACCTGGGGAAACCTACCAAACCTGTGCATTTTTGAAAACTAGAGACCTAGGTGAATCCAAGATGGGGTGGCTTGTGGGGCTCTGACCAAGTTCTGTTACGCAGAATCCTTTGCAAACCTCAAAATTTGGCTAAAAAAACAAATTTTCCTCACATTTTGGTGACAGAAAGTTCTGGAATCAGAGAGGAGTCACAAATTTCCTTCCACCCAGCGTTCCCCCAAGTTTCCTGATAAAAATGATACCTCACTTGTGTGGGTAGGCCTAGCGCCCGCTACAGGAAATGCCCCAAAACGCAACGTGGACACATCACATTTTTTGAAAGAAAACAGAGGTATTTTTTGCAAAGTGCCTACCTGTAGATTTTGGCCTCTAGCTCAGCCGGCACCTGGGGAAACCTCCCAAACCTGTGCATTTTTGAAAACTAGAGACCTAGGTGAATCCAAGATGGGGTGGCTTGTGGGGCTCTGACCAAGTTCTGTTACCCAGAATCCTTTGCAGACCTCAAAATTTGGCCAAAAAAACAAATTTTCCTTACATTTTGGTGACAGAAAGTTCTGGAATCAGAGAGGAGTCACAAATTTCCTTCCATTCAGCGTTCCCCCAAGTCTCCTGATAAAAATTATACCTCACTTGTGTGGGTAGGCCTAGCGCCCGCGACAGGAAATGCCCCAAAATACAAAGTGGACACATCAATTTTTTTTAAAGAAAACAGAGGTGTTTATTGCAAAGTGCCTACCTGTAGATTTTGGCCTCTAGCTCAGCCGGCACCTGGGGAAACCTACCAAACCTGTGCATTTTTTAAAACTAGAGACCTAGGGGAATCCAAGATGGGGTGACTTGTGTGGCTCTGACCAGGTTCTGTTACCCAGAATCCTTTGCAAACCTCAACATTTGGCTAAAAAAACAAATTTTCCACTCATTTCGGTGACAGAAAGTTGTGGAATCTGAGAGGAGCCACAAATTTCCTTCAACCCAGCGTTCCCACAAGTCTCCCGATAAAAATGGTACCTCACTTGTGTGGGTAGGCCTAGCGCCCACGAAAGGAAATTGCCCAAAACACAACGTGGACACATCACATTTTTTCATAGAAAACTGTGCCTACCTGTGGATTTTGGCATCTATCTCAGCCAGCACCTGGGGAAACCCAGCAAACCAGAGCATTTTTTAAAACTAGAAACCCAGTGGAATCCAAGATGGGGTGACATGTGGCGCTCTGACCAGGTTCTGTTACCCAGAATCCTTTGCAAACATCAAAATTTGGCCAAAAAAAACACTTTTTCCTCTCATTTCGGTGACAGAAAGTTCTGGAATCTGGGAGGAGCCACACATTTCCTTCCACCCAGCTTTCCCCCAAGTCTCCTGATAAAAATGATACCTCACTTGTGTGGGTAGGCCTGGCGCCCGCGACAGGAAATGCTCCAAAACGCAATGTGAATACATCACATTTTTTGAAAGAAAACAGAGGTGTTTTTTGCAAAGTGCCTACCTGTAGATTTTGGCCTCTAGCTCAGCCGGCACCTGGGGAAACCTACCAAACCTGTGCATTTTTTAACACTAGAGACCTAGGGGAATCCAAGATGGGGTGACTTGTGGGGCTCTGACCAGGTTCTGTTACCCAGAATCCTTTGCAAACCTCAACATTTGGCTAAAAAAACAAACTTTCCTCACATTTTGGTGACAGAAAGTTCTGGAATCTGAGAAGAGCCACAAATTTCCTTCCACCCAGCGTTCCCAAAAGTCTCACGATAAAAATGATACCTCACTTGTGTGGGTAGGCCTAGCGCCCGCGGCAGGAAATGCCCCAAAACGCAACGTGGACACATCACATTTTTTGGAAGAAAACAGAGGTGTTTTTTGCAAAGTGCCTACCTGTAGATTTTGGCCTCTAGCTCAGCCGGCACCTGGTGAAACCTACCAAACCTGTGTATTTTTGAAAACTAGAGACCTAGGTGAATCCAAGATGGGGTGGCTTGTGGGGCTCTGACCAAGTTCTGTTACCCAGAATCCTTTGCAAACCACAAAATTTGGCTAAAAAAACAAATTTTCCTCACATTTTGGTGACAGAAAGTTCTGGAATCAGAGAGGAGTCACAAATTTCCTTCCACCCAGCGTTCCCAAAAGTCTCACGATAAAAATGATACCTCACTTGTGTGGGTAGGCCTAGCGCCCGCGGCAGGAAATTCCCCAAAACGCAACGTGGACACATCACATTTTTTGGAAGAAAACAGAGGTGTTTTTTGCAAAGTGCCTACCTGTAGATTTTGGCCTCTAGCTCAGCCGGCACCTGGGGAAACCTACCAAACCT
Source organism: Pleurodeles waltl (assembly GCF_031143425.1). Taxonomy (NCBI): domain Eukaryota; kingdom Metazoa; phylum Chordata; class Amphibia; order Caudata; family Salamandridae; genus Pleurodeles; species Pleurodeles waltl. Next base: position 573,861,684 of record NC_090451.1, on the reverse strand, counting down.
GTGCATTTTTTAACACTAGAGACCTAGGGGAATCCAAGATGGGGTGACTTGTGTGGCTCTGACCAGGTTCTGTTACCCAGAATCCTTTGCAAACCTCAACATTTGGCTAAAAAAACAAACTTTCCTCACATTTTGGTGACAGAAAGTTCTGGAATCTGAGAAGAGCCACAAATTTCCTTCCACCCAGCATTCCCAAAAGTCTCACGATAAAAATGATACCTCACTTGTGTGGGTAGGCCTAGCGCCCGCGGCAGGAAATGCCCCAAAACGCAACGTGGACACATCACATTTTTTGGAAGAAAACAGAGGTGTTTTTTGCAAAGTGCCTACCTGTAGATTTTGGCCTCTAGCTCAGCCGGCACCTGTGGAAACCTACCAATCCTGTGTATTTGTGAAAACTTGAGACCTAGGGGAATCCAAGATGGGGTGGCTTGTGGGGCTCTGACCAAGTTCTGTTACCCAGAATCCTTTGCAAAACTCAAAATTTGGCTAAAAAAACAAACTTTCCTCACATTTTGGTGACAGAAAGTTCTGGAATCTGAGAAGACCCACAAAGTTCCTTCCACCCTGCGTTCCCTCAAGTCTCCCGATAAAAATGATACCTCACTTGTGTGGGTAGGCCTAGCGCCCGCTACAGGAAATGCCCCAAAACGCAACGTGGACACATCACATTTTTTTAAAGAAAACAGAGATGTTTTTTGCAAAGTGAATACCTGTAGATTTTGGCTTCTAGCTCAGCCGGCACCTGGGGAAACCTACCAAACCTGTGTATTTTTGAAAACTAGAGACCTAGGTGAATCCAAGATGGGGTGGCTTGTGGGGCTCTGACCAGGTTCTGTTCCCCAGAATCCTTTGCAAACCTCAAAATTTGGCTAAAAAAACAAATTTTCCTCACATTTTGGTGACAGAAAGTTGTGGAATCAGAGAGGAGTCACAAATTTCCTTCCACCCAGAGTTCCCCCAAGTCTCCTGATAAAAATGATACCTCACTTGTGTGGGTATGCCTAACGCCCGCGACAGGAAATGCCCCAAAACACAACGTGGAGACATCAAATTTTTTGTAAGAAAACAGAGGTGTTTTTTGCAAAGTGCCTACCTGTAGATTTTGGCCTCTAGCTCAGCCGGCACCTGGGGAAACCTACCAAACCTGTGCATTTTTTAAAACTAGAGACCTAGGTGAATCCAAGATGGGGTGGCTTGTGGGGCTCTGACCAAGTTCTGTTACCCAGAATCCTTTGCAAACCACAAAATTTGGCTAAAAAAACAAATTTTCCTCACATTTTGGTGACAGAAAGTTCTGGAATCAGAGAGGAGTCACAAATTTCCTTCCACCCAGCGTTCCCCCAAGTCTCCTGATAAAAATGATACCTCACTTGTGTGGGTAGGCCTAGCGCCCGTGGCAGGAAATGCCCCATAACGCAACGTGGACACATCACATTTTTTGGAAGAAAACAGAGGTGTTTTTTGCAAAGTGCCTACCTGTAGATTTTGGCCTCTAGCTCAGCCGGCACCTGGTGAAACCTACCAAACCTGTGTATTTTTGAAAACTAGAGACCTAGGTGAATCCAAGATGGGGTGGCTTGTGGGGCTCTGACCAAGTTCTGTTACCCAGAATCCTTTGCAAACCACAAAATTTGGCTAAAAAAACAAATTTTCCTCACATTTTGGTGACAGAAAGTTCTGGAATCAGAGAGGAGTCACAAATTTCCTTCCACCCAGCGTTCCCAAAAGTCTCACGATAAAAATGATACCTCACTTGTGTGGGTAGGCCTAGCGCCCGCGGCAGGAAATGCCCCAAAACGCAACGTGGACACATCACATTTTTTGGAAGAAAACAGAGGTGTTTTTTGCAAAGTGCCTACCTGTAGATTTTGGCCTCTAGCTCAGCCGGCACCTGGGGAAACCTACCAAACCTGTGCATTTTTTAACACTAGAGACCTAGGGGAATCCAAGATGGGGTGACTTGTGTGGCTCTGACCAGGTTCTGTTACCCAGAATCCTTTGCAAACCTCAACATTTGGCTAAAAAAACAAACTTTCCTCACATTTTGGTGACAGAAAGTTCTGGAATCTGAGAAGAGCCACGAATTTCCTTCCACCCAGCGTTCCCAAAAGTCTCACGATAAAAATGATACCTCACTTGTGTGGGTAGGCCTAGCGCCCGCGGCAGGAAATGCCCCAAAACGCAACGTGGACACATCACATTTTTTGGAAGAAAACAGAGGTGTTTTTTGCAAAGTGCCTACCTGTAGATTTTGGCCTCTAGCTCAGCCGGCACCTGGTGAAACCTACCAAACCTGTGTATTTTTGAAAACTAGAGACCTAGGTGAATCCAAGATGGGGTGGCTTGTGGGGCTCTGACCAAGTTCTGTTACCCAGAATCCTTTGCAAACCACAAAATTTGGCTAAAAAAACAAATTTTCCTCACATTTTGGTGACAGAAAGTTCTGGAATCAGAGAGGAGTCACAAATTTCCTTCCACCCAGCGTTCCCCCAAGTCTCCTGATAAAAATGATACCTCACTTGTGTGGGTAGGCCTAGCGCCTGCGACAGGAAATGCCCCAAAACGCAACGTGGACTCATCACATTTTTTTAAAGAAAACAGAGGTGTTTTTTGCAAAGTGACTACCTGTAGATTTTGGCCTCTAGCTCAGCTGGCACCTGGGGAAACCTACCAAACCTGTGCATTTTTGAAAACTAGAGACCTAGGTGAATCCAAGATGGGGTGGCTTGTGGGGCTCTGACCAAGTTCTGTTACGCAGAATCCTTTGCAAACCTCAAAATTTGGCTAAAAAAACAAATTTTCCTCACATTTTGGTGACAGAAAGTTCTGGAATCAGAGAGGAGTCACAAATTTCCTTCCACCCAGCGTTCCCCCAAGTTTCCTGATAAAAATGATACCTCACTTGTGTGGGTAGGCCTAGCGCCCGCTACAGGAAATGCCCCAAAACGCAACGTGGACACATCACATTTTTTGAAAGAAAACAGAGGTATTTTTTGCAAAGTGCCTACCTGTAGATTTTGGCCTCTAGCTCAGCCGGCACCTGGGGAAACCTACCAAACCTGTGCATTTTTGAAAACTAGAGACCTAGGTGAATCCAAGATGGGGTGGCTTGTGGGGCTCTGACCAAGTTCTGTTACCCAGAATCCTTTGCAGACCTCACAATTTGGCCAAAAAAACAAATTTTCCTTACATTTTGGTGACAGAAAGTTCTGGAATCAGAGAGGAGTCACAAATTTCCTTCCACTCAGCGTTCCCCCAAGTCTCCTGATAAAAATGATACCTCACTTGTGTGGGTAGGCCTAGCGCCCGCGACAGGAAATGCCCCAAAATACAAAGTGGACACATCAAATTTTTTTAAAGAAAACAGAGGTGTTTATTGCAAAGTGCCTACCTGTAGATTTTGGCCTCTAGCTCAGCCGGCACCTGGGGAAACCTACCAAACCTGTGCATTTTTTAAA